>NW_021319235.1:0-5008 GCF_001605985.2 Dendrobium catenatum | reverse complement strand
TTTAGCCGCCGACTTATTCCTGCTGAGACCGGTGGCTTTACCGACGGTCTGTTACGAAAGACCGCCGGTAATAGCGGTTGTCTATTCGCCGCCGGTAAACCGCCGGACAGTAATATGTACCGACGGGTTAACGGCGGCTTATACCGTCGCTGATAAGTTATTTATTTCTAGCGGCCTTAACCTCCGGACAACCGCCGGTAAAAGCCCTAATACGAACAGACCCGCACCTCCCATTTCATTTCTATCCTCCGCTCTTCTCTCTCCTTTCGGCTGCTCTCTCGTCGCCTCCGCCCGGATTAAGCTCCTAGGTCGCCGCCGACGAACTCTCTCCGACCGCCGACCACCCACCGGCCCCCTCTCACTCAATCAACCTTTGGTGTCACTTGCCGCCGTCGATCTAGCTACGGATCTCACGCCACCGGGTACCCTAGGTTCCGTGTGAGTTGAACAAAAATCAGTATAATTTAAGGTAATATTTAACGTTTTTTGTTGATTATTTGTTTTCCCTAGACATTTGCAAGAATTTTTAATATATTTGATGCTTTAGGGTTTAGGGTTTTGACATATGCAATAGGTAATGTTGTAATTATTTGGGTAGATATAAATTTTCAGTTTATTAAGTTTTAATTTAGTAGTGATAGATGTAATTTGTTAAGTTTTAATTTAGAGAGGGAGAGAAAAGAGAGGGAGTGGGAGAGAGAAAAGAGAGGGAGAGTTTAATAGACATTTGGAGACCTTGCTTATGGTTGAAGATTTAGAGCCTTCACACATTTAGTAGTAACTATAGGAATATAATTTTGCATAATTGTACAAATAAAAAAAAAATTAGACTCTCTCTAATCTTGTCTTCTACTTGAGCTACTACGACCTTTTAACATATATGCTCATTTCGTATCCTATCTTTAAGGGTAAAGCCACTCATCCACCTGAGCATCCTCATCTCTGCCACACTCAACTTAATATTATGCTTCTCTTTTATTGGCCAACATTCAGCACCATAAAGTATTGTAGGTAAAAACCGCAATCTTATAGAATTTTCCCTTAAGTTTGAGGGGTACTTTCCTATCACACAACAAGCTCGATGCATTCCTCCACTTCTACCATCCAACTTGAATTATGATGATAATATCCCCATATATTTCACCATCACTCTGAACAACATATCCAAAATTTCTAAAACGTGTACTCTTATTAATGGCTTGATCGTGCTTGATCTGCCTCCAAGTCATCAATTCCTCACTGTAGACTATTATCTACTAAATATTATTACTTCATAATTCCATTTTTAACCTATCTCACTATAGACCTACTTCAAATGCGATGTATTGTAATAAATGTTTTATAACTATGCAGTCTGGTGACGTTTGCGCTTCAACGCTTCGAAATGAACTATTCCAAGAAGAGAGATATATTATGTGTATTATACAGAATGTTTGCCCTGGATGTTGTCCAAAAAGTTATATTATGCTTTATCTTCTAAACTATTGTGAATTTGGCATAAATTAATTTTTAAGTAATTAGTAGTTGAGTGTTGATAGAATCATAAATTAGTCATTCAAACTGATCTCAAATATCATGCAATCATTATTAGGCCTTATACAGCTTTGTATGATTCCAAAAATGTTAAAATAGATGATTCTTATGTTCTCGATGTAAAGTGTCTTGTGTATAAAGACATGCTATGGTAGCGATTCCTTCTCCAAAGAAGTTCCTTTTAGATATTTGTATTGAATATGACTTTGTACTTTATTGGCTTATACCTGACGAAAAGATGTTTAGCTATGTGATTTTAGTCCTCGTTTCCAAAACTGTTACATTCCTACTTTGTGAGATCTCTAGAACCTAATGATCTTTTTTTCGCACCAATTATGCTTAGAAAAGGTCAATGCATTGATGCCCCTTAGCTTCAATTTATTCATTGGGAAGCTATCTGACAGCATCCGTACGAAGGAACGCTCTCCAAAAGCTATTACTACAGGATTTAGGTTCTAACAAAGCTCCTTTTCTACCTATTCGAAGAGCATCATTGATTATATGCTCTTCTCTTGATTTCAAAAAGGATAGAGTCCCCAAAGAAATCAAAAATTGGAGGTAGTAGACCCTATGAAGACCTTATTTTTTTATGTAGAAGATGTGAATAGTTCAACTAGTTCAAGCGAAGATGAGAACGAGGATTCAAAGTGAAGATACCATTGAGAGCAGCGAAAATAGTTTAGATTATTCAGATTAGTTTGTTGTAATTTAGATAAATGTGAGAAACTCTCTCTTCCTAAATATTTCTTGCTTGACATTCTAGAATTCACATATACCTAAATTTTCTTCTTCGCTTTTGTTAAACTTTGCTAATGTCTACTTAACTCTATTATATATTACTGTTGGCTTCCATTTATCCTACTAATTTCATTTTTTAATGTTTTGTCCTAACTTATTATGCCACCTTTAATATCTTGTATTCATTACCTGCTGTTAAAAATACAATGTTAATACAAATGCTACGTCTCTCACATAAATTGAGAATTTTTTTACCTTTTAATATTGCAGTGGCTTCAGGAGACGACTCCCGCCATACGCGCAAAATCAATTGCTTGATCAAAATATTCCACACGCTGGAGACCGAAGATTTATATTAAACTACGTAGCCAGTATGCGTACAATACAGGAGAGAAACCTTTGAATTTAATGGTATAGTGAAATATGAAGAGGAAAGCCTTCGAGATTCTAATTTTTCCACCAGAATTCGCAATATACATCATAGCTTCGATACACTTTTGACAAAGGTTGAGCCTTAATTAATAATAGAAACAGCAATCAAAAAATACGTCCCAGTTGGTTAAGGGTCAGGGACAGAAATTGCTTCAACATGGATAACTGCTATCAATATATGTACCTCTTCAAAATAACAAATTCCCATGGTCCACCTTCCGGCATCTGATAAGAATCACTTACTAGTAGCTTATTGCCCTCGACGAACCCCGTCCTCATCAATACCCGTATCTCCAGATTCATGTACAAGCTATGTTTAAACCAGTCTTCTCATTTTTTATATCTACCCACTAATTTTTAACCATTATTATCCTTGAATGTCATCTTGTCAATCATCACGTCAAGACGTATAATGGAGCAGCTGATGCGCATTCTCATGAGTCAATGCCACGTAATTACTCTTCTAACTACCATTCGAACAAAAATTGCTACCTCCATAAATGTAATCTTACATCCTCCACTATCATTCCTACCAAATAGAGAAAAAATCGGAACATTGGTTAATTCTATTTGAACTTAGTGGTGTATTTTTAAATATGATCCCAAATCATATTTAACCCATTCAAGACCATGACAATGAGTTGACTTATTGAGCACACTAATTGGAACTGAGACTAGCGATCATGCACTGCAGATGCCAAGATGTAAGCGTCTAGAGTACATTGAGGCCCTGATGAACGATAAATTCAAGTTAGTTATTAAGTTGTTTTTTATTTTATTACTTACATGTTATTATAAAAGTTACCTGCTAAGCTTCAATCCTTCAAGACTCACTATTCATATGATTCGGGATGTAATAACAGAATAAATATGATGCTCCTTAACTATATCCTGAAGAAGAACCGAAGCAGTTAGAGATATGTGGTTTGTGAGGGGAATTTCATGTATAACTTTTTCTGGTATATTTCAAATATGGTGAATTAATATGTATTAATCTTTTGTTATTGTTAAATATTTACAGAAAGAATTTAGTGGTGCATATCCCATTGGTCTGGTGGCACCCAAACAACATGAAGATCTCATCCTAGTCTATACCTCACTACTCTCCTCCCTGCATCTTTTAATTGGTAGAAGAGAAAGTGGGAAGCGACCCGTATAACTCTTTTTATTAGCTAATGATGGGACATATATCGCAATCATGACAGTGCTAGAGATAAATGGTCGATGGGCATTAGTTAAGAGCAACGTATGGAACAGATTTGATATAGTTTTGATGCAAACGCGTATATATGCCTTTAGCGCTAGTTTATGAGAGGCATCTACGTCATCGGTAATACAGCACTTGATACACACCAAAAAATGACTATCGGCTGATATCCAAAAGAGCAAAGGGCGGCACTACCATAAACTAAGGAATCCAGATTAGTGTGTGTGTCGATTACCGTATAATAATTCAGAGTGGTGAGTGGTGTGAGAGATGGAGTGACTGCTAATCCGCTGCACGAGTGTGAATTTCTTGTACATATACAAATGAGGTTATTCGGAGAGTTTGAATTTTTGATGCCATGAACCTTCAAGTCTAAGATGAAGATGCGTTGGAACCTAACAATGTCGCATATCCAAGTTATACCCTCTGGAAGAAAAGAATAGAATAAGGCGACTATAACCTAAACGCTGCATTCAGATGCTCCATTTCTGTATATATAGTGTAGACATTTTGCGAGCCATTATTGTCTTTCTGTAAAACAAGTTATACTAATACACGATATTAAGTTTATGTAACTAAAAAAAGTCAGAATAATTAATATTAAGAGATTAAAATACAGAATAGCTAAGGCACTAGCTCCTGGTGCACCTAAGTTTGGAAGGCCTCAATCGTATTGAGGTGAGTGGTAAATCATGACTCCACTGAGTACAAATTCAAAGAATTTCTATAACTCAAAGAGGTTGAGCAATTAAATCGTGAAGACAATTAAGAGATAAAATGCTTCATTTTTTTTGGATTGTTTCTCAGTAACCCCTCATCCGCAAATATACTATACTTGATAGGCGGTAGAGCTTAACTTGAACCTACGGATAATAGCAATTGGATAATATTAAGTATATGAATCTCGTTATAGGCAATAAATAATTTTAATTATTTGTCTATCATACCTTAATAGACAAGACAATTAATATAAATATTCTATATAATTGAACAATTAGTTCAAAAAATGAAGCCACACCAATTCATGGAGAAGTTTAGTCTCACACTTACTCAGGGCACAATATGAAGGCACAATAAGAAGTGCTTTCCGAAACTCTC
>NW_021319234.1:1923726-1989583 GCF_001605985.2 Dendrobium catenatum | reverse complement strand
CCCGGCTGATCCTGAGATCGTCTAGGACGATATGATCGTATAAATCATCCTTAATTACTTTCTCAATTTATCTGATTAATTAAGGCATAATTATGAATATCATTCAGGCCGATCCAATATCATCCTAGCCGATTACCAAAAATACAGAATGCCATAACTGTTTATGGCAACAATTTCTTTCTATTTTGAGATTATCATCCTGGACAATACACGTATCATCCAGGCCGATTGGCTAATAACGGCTGCCTTAAGTAAGAACCCCTGATTAGATTTTTTGTTTTAAGTCTGATCGTCCAGAACGATGTAAAATATCATCCTGGCTGATTTGAGTAAAAATAAAAATTCTAAGTTTCTCAAGTGTGTGTGTGTGTGTGTGTAGGGTTACTTAGCATTAGTCACACCAAAGATTACAATTGACTCAAGAGGGGAAAAATAAAATTACAGACTGACTCAACCCTAATCTACCCCATCTTGAGCTGGCTCCATTTTTCCGTCCGATCTTTGATTCTTGAAAAGTCAGTAGTAAAAGACAGTCCAAGTCAATTAAGAGTGTTTGCCAATCATCAAAACATAGTTCATGGATCTGAATTTGCAACAGGGAGGAGGAGGCTGCGAGATTAGAAGAGTTCGGGTTAGGTGGAGATGTTAAAAGATTTGCTATTTGCATGTTTTACATTATTGAAACTTGTATTGTTTTGATGATTTCAAATATTACTGTTTTATGTATATATATCTCTTAACACTTTTTTTGGAAGATTTGTTTTTGCTCTAGTGTGTACTAATATTTCGGGAAAATTAACTTCAATCTATGAAGACTTCAAATCAAATTTAGAAAATATTCATTTGTAAATTATAAGTTTTGAATTGAGAGAGAGAGTGATTGTAATTGAATGAAAAATCACAACACACACACTTGGGGGAATAATTTTTGTGAATTGATCGTACAGGACGAACCTAGTTCGTATGGGACGATCATGTCAATTAAGCCCTCGGAAGAGCAATGGATCGAACAGGCAGGGAGACAATTTTTCTAAGTCCTAATAGTCCAGAACGAATTTAACATTCATCCCGAGATGAACATCTCGGGATTCTCACTATGCACTGTTCATCCAGACGAAATGCATGGTTCGTCTCTGGATGAAACTCTCTGTATAAAATTGTCTAGGATGAAACTTGTTCATCCCAGGATGAACCGAACTGACTTACCTCAGTTGGTTACGTCCTGCAGGGATTTGGAAACCGACCTATGCAATAACCATTTCGTACCGGACGAACCTAATTCGTACAGGATGATAAGCATGTACAAACATAGTTTGTACCAATATACATCAGGATCGTTTTCGACACTTTAAGTAAAATCATCCTGGACGATCCATTTCGTAATAACTTGAAATTTTTTAGTTTTGGAAGATTTTTCTTGTCTCTCCTATATAAGGTCTAATTTTTACTGCCACCCAATCTTTTTGCTCATTGATCTTCATGCTTATTAGAAGAAGAGTTAAGGAGAGAGTGTGAGAGAGCATTCAAAGGAGGATTCCTACCCTTGGAGCGTGAAGGCTTTGCTTGATGTTCAAAGGTAAGATTTCCTACTTGTGATTTAAGATTACTTCACTCTTTTCTTTCTTCCTTCTATATTTCTTGTTAGGAGATCTGTCAAGGAGATCGGGTTCTCTGTCCACACTAGGAGACTGTAAAAGAATGAAGGGTTCTCTGCCCACACTAGGAGAGTGTGACAGGATGAAGGGTTCTCTGCCCACACTAGGAGAGTGTGAAAGGACAAAGGGTTCTCTGCCCATAATAGGAGAGTGTGAAAGGATGAAGGGTTCTTTGGCCACACTAGGAGAGTGTGAAAGGACGGACGGTTCTTTGCCAACACTTGGGATAGTGTAAAAGGATGACGGTTCTCTATCGCACCCCGTAGTGGTGGAAAGCGTGTTTGTAAAGGCTTCTCAGCCTTGCTGTGGGTGCAAAAGGAGAGAAACTATTGGTATTAGTGCAATACTCAGAGGGTGCCTCTGGGGAGTGGATGTAGGTCTGGTTTAGATCGAACCACTATAAATCGTATGTTGTTTATTTCACTGTTTTTTATTTTCTGCATTTTTTTTGTTGTTTAAAAATTGTGGTTGAAAAACATTTTATAAAAATTCATTAAAGTTTAATTTCGATTCATTTATCTAAAAGTGAGATATTTTTTAAATACCAATTCATCCCCCCTCTTGGTAGCTTTGGGACATTAACTTAGATTTAACAACCTATTCACTAGACTCAACAAAAGGATCCAGGCTCAAGATTGGAATGTGTAGGATTAATGGTTGTAAGATTCTGTACTTTTTTCTTTTCTTGATTCTCTATAATGAAAAAGGTGTATTTAAGCTTAGCAATTATGCACAGACATATATAGGGGGAGTGAAAATAAAATATTTTAATTTTCTTATAAATTATACTATATGATCATTGATTATACTGTACGATCGGTTAAAATAGAAATTAATTAATCCACTGTTTGATAATATACCTTTTGATTTTTGGAAAACATGCATGACTACTTTCTTACAATCACTTGATTATCATATGTGGATCTTAGTCCAAGAAGGATATACAAAACCAACAAGATTAGTTGATGGAGTTAGAGTTAAAACACCTTTGTAGGCTGGATTGTAGAAGAACGTGACTTAGCGCAACTAATCGCTAAATGTTTGAATAGTTTCTTTTGTGCCTTAAAATCTGAAGATTCATACAGGTTTTCACTTGTAAAAGTGGAAATGACATATGGGATAGACTTTGTATAACATATGAGGAGACTAATGAGGTTAAACAATCTAGGCTTAATATCTTGTTGCATGATTATGAACTATTTTGCATGAAACCTAATGAATCCATTTCTGATATGTACACAAGATTTACTCAAATAGTCACCTCTTTGCATGCACTTGGTAGAGAACTAACGAATGTTTAAATGGTTAATAAGATTTTTTATTGTTTACCTACTACTTATGATGCTAAAATTACTGGAATTACATAGTCTAAAGATCTAAACACTTATTCAATTGACAATCTTTTTTGTTCACTTATTGCTTACGAGCAAGGAGTTAACCGAAGAAAGATTGATGCAGGTGAAACACGACAAGAAAATAATATAACACTAAAAGTTGAAGAGTCTGAGAGTGAACACTTACAACCTGAGAATGAAGACGACATTGCATTAATGACTAGACAGTTTAGAAGCTTTCAGAAAAGGAAACAAAAGAGATGCCAACAATGGAATAGAGGTAAATTTAATAGAAATTGCAAGATTTCTAATGAATTAATTTGCTATGAATGCAGGAAACCTAGTCATATTAAAACTGATTGCCGAAAACTCAAAGCTACTCATAGCAAGGAGAAGGTAGAGGAGAAACCAATTGTAAAGAAGGGCAAGAGAAGTTTCAAACAGCTTTCTGGGTGGACTCAGCTTCAGATTCATCAGAGACTGAAAAGAAGAAGAAATCACCAATCTTTGCTTGATGGCAGATAGTCTTGATCTGTCAGATCAAGAAGAGGTAAGTGACTTAACTTATGATAAATTATTTGAAGTTTATGAACACATGCATGATGCATATAAAGCGAATGATTAAAACATGATTGTAATTAAGTGGTGAAATTTTAATCACATAACAAAATATCTAAAATAGACTTTCCACCAAGAAGTTATAACAAATGTAAAATACAAAACATAAGTAAAGTACAATAAATGAAAAAATAACACCAAAAAATTTATTATGATTCGATCTCTTGACCTACATCCACTCCCTGGAGTCCTCCACTCCAAAAATTTTTACTAATCAAAAGTAATTTTCTTTTTGTCCCCATAGAAAGGCAGAAAAGCTTTTACAAACTCTCACTTTCACCTTCCCCAGTGTGGCGGAGTATCAAATGCTATGTCACCCTCTTAGTGATGGCAGTGAACTTTCTCATTTTTCTCACTCTTGGAGAAGGCAGAGTACCTTAGAGGACACGGACCTTGAAGGATCTCCCCCTTAGAAAGCTTCCCACAAGATCTTCTTGGGCCATAGAAGGAGCAAGCATGCAACAGGTTTAGAGCAACCGTGTGATCCCCTCACACTTCTTCTCTCCCACAAACTCACCTTCTTCTTCCTCTCACAAACCCAAAATCTTCTCAAGTAGCTCTCTCAAGAAGTCTCCTTCTTATCAAGTTCCTATCTCATATGTTATTTCAAAAGATAGAAGTTTCATATATAAATTTGGGTCCAAGAAACCCTAAATTTTCAATTTAGCCATTTCTTTTTATACAGTACGATCCAAGATCATACGTACAATCCAAGATTGTATAGTACGATCAGTTCAAAATAACTTTCGTCCTGATACAAAGGAGTACGAACAAGAAATTTTTCTGAACAACATCATACATTATGATACAACAACGTCTAATACGATATGTTATTTTCCTTCTATTCGTACAGGACGAATGCTGTGATTACCAAAACTCATCTCTGTTCATCGTATGATTCAATCCACTTTGTACAATATGATATGTTAAAAGCTTAAGGTCGTCTGGTATGATGTTCACATCGTCTAATATGATTAGTTCAAAAATCAAGGGATAGTTCGGTACAATGTTCGGGACGATCAAAAATAGCCTCAGTTAATTGTACAATACAAACCATGTCGTATAGTACGATGACCAATCAATAATTAATCCTTGATTTAATTGACTAATCACGGGGGTTGATTTAAGTAAGTATTCAAATATTCGTATTGTACGATTTAATTGCACAGTATCGGTTCAAAATTTAGAATTAAAAAAATATACTTAAATTAATCTGGCTGTTAGGGTTTCAAATTAAAAATACATCGTATAGTATAATCATGATCATACAGTACAATTAGGTCATAGGTAGGCTTTGAGTCGCAGTAGTTCATACAGTACGATTTATAGAAAATAAAAAATTTTCCTTTGAAAGAAAAATCTCCTCCTGTGTATATGCAAGGTTGCTCAGTGTGCATACACTTTGTGGTCAAACTCATGAAATGAAAAAAAAAGAAATAAATAAAAATGACAGCGTTATAGACTTCACATCCTACTCTACCCAGTCTTGAGTCTTCTTGTTATCTTGAGTAATATACGATTTCCCTGAAATGTTAGTACTCATAAACAAGAGCAAAATTCAAAATATTCAATGAATCATTGAATATTTTGCTAGGGAAATCAACATTATTTATCATCATCGAAATCTCAGGCTAGGGGTCATGTATTGTAACATGAGTTTTATATTGTATAAATCGAGGGATGACCAAAATGATATTTTGTCACCAAGGATGATTTGTTATTTGATTAAACTAATCATACTATATGACTCTACTATCATAATAGACGATCAATTAAAAACATTTAAATTGATACTTAAGGAAATAACCATCGTACAATACTAAATGGTTGATTGACCTAATTATGTTGTTTAATCATTAGATCATAATGTATGATCTATGACAACATAATTAAAAAAAATGTTTTTTCTTACATACTTGTATTAAAATAATTATTATTTTATTTTTATAATTATTTACATGTTGGAAAATTTCTGAGAGAATTCTTTTAGAGGGCTTGTCTTCTCGACAGATCTTGAAGTTTGAAGAGAAAGGGGGAGAAATGTGTGAGGGAGAAGTACTGTGAGAGGATTTCACGAGTTTGCTCCAAGCAAGCTTCTACATAAGTTCATCCAAGTCTCTTCATTGATCTTAAGGGAGGCTTTAAGGAGAAAGTCTTTGAGGCCAAATATCTCCAAGATCTATGCTTCACCAGGAGGGTGAAAAGGATTTTTATTCTCTACCTCACTAGGAGGGTGAAAAGAATTTTAGTACTGTGCTACGCTGGGTTAGTGGAAAAGCTTTTTTTGTAAGGGCTTCTCTGCCTTGTTGTGGGTGTAAAAGGAGAGTCACTAATGGTTTAGTGTAATACCTAGATAGGAGGACTATGGGGAGTGGATGTAGGTTAAGTTTTGAACGAACCACTATAAGATTTTTTATCTGCTCGTTCCTTTTTCTTCCATTTTTCTTGCATTTTATTTCTCACATTTTTAATTTCATACACGTTATATTTTTATAAATATGTGTTGAATGCATTACGATTGTTTTGGATTAATATTTGTGAGGAAAAAATAAAAGATAATAATCACTAATTTTTTGCATTTTTATATTTTTTTACAAATTCATAATACAAGAAAAAATTGCATTTATGTTTTTATATAATTTGTATCTATTTTATTAGATCAACCTCTTAATGTACTTTTGAATTTGATTTTATGTTTTTTCAAAGTTGTAATTTTTAAAACAATAACTCATCCCCCTTTTGGTGTGCTGTGGGTAGTTTAACTAAGCTTTACAACCTTATTTAAACTTTATGGATGAAGTTTGGGATGACAAAAATCATTTATTTTGATAATCAAATATGATCTAATTCATACAGTGCAATCTTAAATCATATTTACCCCATATTCAATTGATTAATTGACAAGATTCATTTAGGGTAGATCAAAATATCATATAATATTATTTGTTCTTATAATATGAATATATTAATTTTTTAGAATTCAAAATATTGCCTAACCTTAATTATAATTTATTATCCTGTTTGATTTTAATTGAATAATATGATTAGTTCATTTTAATTTTAGTTTTATTTCACTTATTTTAAAGGTTGTAATTAACTTTTGCTTGTAAATATTATACAATATGATCCAGATCATCTAGTATGATATTTAAAATAATTAAAATATTTAATTTCACTCGTCCTGTGTGTGCATGATTGCTAAGCTAACATAAACATTTTTTACATATAATGACTCAAGAAATTAAAATTATATACTTTATCAAAGAAGTCTAACGTATGCAATCTAATCTTGAGATATTATTCTCTATTGAATTTTAGTGTATGCTGAACCTGAAATGTTAGTATTACACACAAATAACATATATAATATAAAGAGTAAATGAAACTGAATAGACAACCAATAATATTTGTTTTCATCAAAATAGAAGGTCGAACTCTCAGATTGTAACAATCTTTCACTTTTTGATGATGTCAAATATTGTTGGTTGAATTATAAGTTAATTTTATTTTTTCTCCTAATATCTCCCACTTAATATATTATTTATTTATTTACTTTTATTGAATAAAAGGAAAATTACAACTCATGCATAACTAAAAATAAGGAAAATTAAGTAAATAAATAGAATTAAGTAATTATACTAGTGAAAATAACCAGTAAATTAAACAACATCCTACTCCCCATTTTGATATCATAAAAAAGAAATATACTAATCTTGACCTCATATTTGCATGAGGTTCATCAATAAAAACCATATAAAATCTCAAACAAAAAATCAAGGCCATAAACTTATGTTCCATAACCCTCTTTGAGTGATTTTTCAATCACTTCAGACTTAAGTTAAATGACCTCTGATTCATGATCCACTAGTTATATTTTAATTAGGTATTTCTCTAAGGTCAACCCTCTAAATTTGAGGTCAATCATAAACATCTAAGCCCAAAAGAACTCAATTAAAATTCAAAGGCTCTAAAAGCTTCAAATATATTCAACATGTGACACTTGACGATGCAACTTGTGGAACTCTGGGACATTCCTTAAAACCCTTGAACATGTTAATAAATTTTTTTATTACATGTTAAACACTAAATTGCACTAGTGGACTTTGGTTGACCCAGAGTTGACCATGAGCTCACTTGATCGAAATACAACTTAAGGGATAAATTGAATTTTTTTTTCTAAACTTCAACATGACTCAATGAATCTATGCCATAAAACCCCCTAGTAACCCTAAACATCATTAGGTGTGCATTGGGCCTAAACTGAATTGGTTTGACCTTACTGACCAAGATAATTATGGTTAACAAAAAAGCCCCTTAAGGGTTTGTACATGTATATCAAACAAAATGGCCTCTCCATGGCATAAGACCACCTCCATTGGCCTTAGATCATCAATCCAAAACCTATTGGACCCAATACTAGTCTCTAGGTCAACTTGGTTGACCAAGTCAACCAAATTTGATGTAATATACATACACTTAAACCTAGCTCAAACCTATTAATGAAAGCATTTCCAAGATAACTTAGGGCCCTATGGTGACCCATTAGGTTTCTAAGGGAGTCCCCTTGAAGGCCCAACCCTTGGGTCCTCTTGGATTTGAAAGTACGAGATATGCCAAGAGGGGTGGGTGGTGAATTAATATTTTTCGAAATAATGAACAAAGCGTAAACAGGATTTCTACTTTTTTGGTAGTTTTTAAAAAGTAATTTAACTAATTCAAAGAAGAATCTAGTGATTAAACAAGATTGTAATAGCAGTGAAGAAATTCTAAATCGCACAACAAGGTTCTACAACAATATTCTCACCAAGCAGTTATAACACTTGTAGGATAAAAAAAAAGAAGAAGCAATAACTAGAAAAAGAATACAATAATATTTATAGTGGTTTGGTCACTTGACCTACGTCCACTCCCCATAGTCCCCCACTCAAAGAATTTCACTACTCAAAGTAATACTCCATTTGCCCCCATAGTAAGGCAAAGAAGTCTTTACACAACATCACTTTCGCCTTCCCCGGTATGGAGAAGTACCAAATGCTATGTCACCCTCCTAGTGATGGCAGTGGACCTTCTTGTTTTTCTCCCTCTTGGAGAAGGCAGAGGACCTTTGAGGACATCAACCTTGAAGGCTCTCCCCCTAAAGAGCTTCCATAAGATTTACCCGAGCCATAGGAGGAGCAAGTGTGCAGCAGGCTAGGAGCAACTTTGTGATTCCCTCACACTTATTCTCCCTCACAAACTTACCTTCTCTTTCCTCTCATAAGCACTAAATCCCTTTAAGTGGCTCCTTCTCAAGAGTTTCCCCTTCCTTCTCATGTTCCTCTCTCTCCTTTTTAAAAGAGACACAAACAATACTTAAATATCAGGCTTTAAGAAACCCTAAATTTTCAATTTAGCCATTTCTCTTCATAATGTACGATCATATAGTATGATAGAAGATCGTACAGTATGATTAATTCAAAATAGCTTTTGTCCTGGTACAAATGAGTATGAATATGAAACAATTCTATTATGAAGAAGTACTAACAGACAATAATGTTGAACTACATCACACAGTATTATACAAATATCATCCAGTATGATGTGATAAATTTCTTATATTCGTAGAGGACGAATGCTGTGATGAGAGAAATTCATCTCTATTCATCATCAGGTACGATCCAAATTATATAGTATGATTTGTTAAAATCTTCAGATCATCCGACATGATATATACATTATCTAGTATGATTTGTTAAAAAATTAAGATATCGTCAGGTACTATCTACGGGACAATAAAAAATAGTCTCGATTCATTGTATGGTATGAACTGGGTCATATAGTACGATTACCAATCAATAATTAAACCTTAATTTTAATTGACTAATCATGAGGGTTAATTTGAGCAAGTATTCAAATAATCATACAGTATGATATAATTGCACAGTACAATCAGTTCAAAATTTAACAATTTTAAAAACTTGCTTAAATTAATCTTATGGTTAGGGTTTTAGATTAAAAATGAATCGTATAGTACGATAGAGATCATACATTATGATTAGTTCACATAATATAGTCATTTGTGCCATAATATATAGTACAATAAGATTTAAAATTATATAGTATGAAACATAGAAAAAAATAATTTTTCCCTTAAAATAAACTCTCCCCCTGTGTGTGTACATGATTACTCAGTTTCTTGCACATTTTGTGGCCAGACTCAAGAAAAAAAAAGTAAAAAAAAAAATACAGACTTCACATCCTATTCTATATAGTCTTGAGTCTTATGTTGTCTGGAGCAATATGTGATCTCCCTGAAATATTAGTACTCACATATAGGAGCAACATTCAAAATATTTAATGAATAATAAGATAATTCTATCAACATTATTTGTCATCATCAAAATCTCAGGCTAGGGGTCATGGACTACAACAGGGTTAGCCCAAGCAGAGCTCTCCATAAGCTAAAACCCAATCTAGGTCAAATTTGACCAAATAAACACTAGCACCTACCATAGATGGCCTAGCCCATGGGTTAAGTCAAGAAAATACCTAGGTTAACCCAAAGTGGTTGTGAATTTTTTTACTTGAGCCAATTCTCAACAAATACTAGACCATCCCTAATTAACACCTGCATTAAGTGGCCATATCTTCTATGCTCCTCACACTATCATCCTAGCCTATGTCTTGACCCGGGTCAAGACCTAAATCAACCAAAACCATTCTAGCTTGGGTCAACTCAAGCCATCTTGGACAATTAGGCCTTATCATTCCCAATTGAGCTTAATGAGTCATCAGGCACCTTTTCACCTCAGCCTGACCCAGGTGGTATTAGATGGTAGCCAAGGCAGGTGAAACTGACCACTCAGGTCTCCTCATCACATGAGCAAAACCTAGATTCTTTTCAACACGCACTCTCCTCCTTTGAGCTTTGGAGGCTCTATGCAAATGTCCCCTCCAATTGGTAGTCATCTAGAGCCCTCCAAGGGATCATTCTGACCATCTAAAGCCATTATAAGAGGTATGATAAGGAACCCCACCTTAGTGCCCCTAATTTGATTCCAACATTTTGAAACTTTTCCCTGGAGTGGCGTAAGCTTTCCCTTAGCTTGTTCTGTCTCCTAGACCTCTCTAGAGCAAGGTCGAGAGAACCTTAACGAAGTTTTTCCACCCTTTTCTCGATTTCCTACCTCGTGTGCTCTTCCAGCCACGACCTCTAAAGAAGAACCCCTTCTTTTTAACCCCTAAAGCCTCCTGAAACATGCCATAAGTAATTAGAGCTTTGCCCGAGGTAAAATCCCAATCCTGAGCTCCCTTGCTAGGTAATCTAGGGAAGTATGAAAGAAACCTTCAAACAAGTAGATTTTAATCATTGGATTGAAGGTTTCTAAACCCCTCAAATCATGCTAGAGAAACCCTATGGCTTGAAATGCATGGAGGAGGTGGTAGATGAAATCCTGAACGTTGATAACGATCAATGATGCAGATTCAATCCTGCAGCCCTGGAGTGTATTAAATCGTGTATATCGGATCATTGATCCAAAGGTAGGGGTTAATAACACGTTAATACCAATAGTGCCAATAATTTACTGGCAATTTGCACGATGCCATGTGTAAAGATCATGCTAATTATGTAATCCTGGATTAAAATTTTCAAAAATTAGGGAAAATTTTGAAAAATCATAACTCCTCATATACTTATCCAGATAGGTTTATCTTAATCTCATTCAAAAGGTCCTGAGGATACCTATCAAATCCTTATAGTCCTAGGCCATGATCATGCATGAAACCAAGGTTATTTTAACAATATTTTTATGGATATTTTGGCAAATTTCCTTAGATAAGAACTCACCATGGTTTAAGACTTTAGGGAATTAATCCTGGGCATGTCTTTGACATGCCCAAAATTATCTTTTATATTTGACATCATTAAGGAAATAATTTGGTTAATTTTGACTTAAGGATCATTAGTTGACACTTAAGTTGAAATTAGTTTAATGAACTATCCAATGAGAATTAGGTTGTGAATATTTTGTGATATATGTGCTTAGGATGAGGAGTAGAGAAACACTAATTCCACTCCCTCCACCCTCCTAAGTTTAGGTAGCCTTAAAAAATCCCTAAAAGGTGAACTAGTGTTTAGCTTAGGTGGCCTAGGTGGCCACTATGGAGGGTTTGGTTTGTTTGGACTATGGGATAAGGTGATCCCATGATCCAAATTTCAAAGAATTTGAAATTCATTTAGCCCATCATTTAGGCAATCCAAGATTAACCCTTAAAATTGACATAGGATTTTAATTAATTCATATTTAATTCAATTTAAATAAAAAAAACACAAATTAAATCTTAAAAACTCAGATTAAATATATAGTTAAAGAAAATTCAAATCCCTTTGATTAAGAATTAAACTAAATTTAAAATAAAAAATTGAAAAAATAACTAATTAATTAATTAAAAATAATAAAAAAATTTCAAAATAATTCCAAGGGGTTTGTGACTAATTTGGAACCAAAATCATAAATTCTTTATGATTAGGTAATTAAATAATTCAATTAAATACCAATACTTTCAAAAATCATAATTATTTCAAGAAAACTCCAAATTGACAAAACTCAAAGGCATTAGATAGCTCCTAGGGTCTAATATTTATGAAAAATACTAAACTTCATGAATTTATTACAACTAAAAAACTCAATCATTTGGCCAACCTTAGTTCAAAATTTCATCAAAATTTTAAAAAATCATAGTTAATTGTATAAAAGTCCTAATCTAGAATATTTGATGTCATTTTACTCAGGTCAATTATTTACTAAAAATACAAAAAATTCTAGGAGTTAATATAATTCAAAAAGTCAAGAAATGGGCCCTTAATTTAAAAATCTTAAAATATTTATAAAATTTCTAAAATTTAGTAATTTATCCAAACATCATTAAATAATAAATAAATTAATCAAATTAGAAATAAATTCATAAAATATGAACAACTCTTAATCCAAACCAAAAAAATCTTAATTAAACCAGATTATGCTAACATGAGATTATAGGTAAGTTTGAAAATAAGGAATATGAATTGAAAATGGAGTAAAATGGTTATTTGCCCATTAATCTTGAATTTGTTGAGGGGAGACATGTTAACGAAGTGGTCCAAGTGATCCATGATATATTGAAAAAGAAAGAATTGATAAAAGCATTTGATTAAGATAAGGATGTTCTCCTGATGGATACCAATGAGGTGGATGTTCCTACAGGTTTATGGTAAAAACACGATCATCATTAAAAGATGTTAAACTTAGTAGAGCTCAACTAACAGGAGAAGAAGATTTAGTGGTAGTTGATTCAGATTCTGATGTTTCAATCAGATTGAGGAATAAAGATGAACTTATCAGATACCTGGAAAAGAAAGTTTAAGAAATGTAACTACAGGTTTAGGAAATACAGGGTCATCTTGACATGATATAATAATCTCAATCAAAGTAATCACTACCAATAGTACATACAGTGGGCGAATAGAGCAGAAAACCATAGTCAACCCCTAGAATTCTAGAGTCAACTCCACCAGTTCCTTTAACACCATCAACACCACTAGCACTACTAGAAAGAGATATCAAATGGATGGTTGAAATTTATATAAGGGAGGTATTAGCCCAGTCCCAAGAAACCACATCTATTCCAAAGGGTAGGCCCTACCCTAGGAATAAGATTCAATCACTTATCCTAAAAGCTTATTTCCACCATCTTTCAAAGTTTTTAGTGTTGTAGAAACCCGAGACAACATCTGACCCATTTTCATTTAAGTTGTTGTAATACTGAAGGGTATGATGCTCTTCTATTTCACCAATTCATTAGCAGTCTATTCAGGGTTACTTTTGAATGGCATGCTAATATGCCAAATGATTTAATGAAGACATTCATCGAGTTGAAGAGTCTAATCTTAAAGAAATTCTCTAGAGCTCAGCATCATATTATCGAGGACAACTTGGTCATCGAGAAACAAAAGCTAGGAGAGTCTCTGATGGAGTATATCTTGAGATGATGAAATCTCTTGATGAAGTGTGAACCTTACATTGAAAACAACAAGTAGTGAAGACTCTTCTGAAGAATATCTACGGGCCTGTTACTTTTCTTTTAAAGGGGTTTACAATAATGACCTTTGAGAAATTGCTTAACAAGGTGAATAACCTTCTGGAAGAGGCTTCTAAAATGCAACTATTGAAGGATTTGTCTGATGAAATAAAGTGGTAAAACTTGAAAAGGCCTTCGAGAAAAAGTCTTCGTCTGTGTCAGCCATTAATAAGGGAAGGCAACTGATGAAACATCAACAGATAAACCCACCTCGACCATTTTAGGTTCCTTCTTACCCACCTATAGCCTCTTATTGAACATCTTTTAAAGAGATATTAGAGAAAATATCCATTTAAAAGAGAGCCATTATGAAAAATTTTGAATAGTTTATTAAATAAATCAAACATCAACTTGCTGGAGACAAGAAGCCAGCAGAGGCTAAAAAGAGGGATGATCTTACTTTTTTCACATATCAATATATGCCGAGCAATCCAATTGAAGATTTCTTATATTTTAAAGATTGGTTTGAGTAGAATATGAAATAAGGTAAATTCTTTCTCCCGAAAGGTACTTGGTAAATCTGGTTTAGGGATCAATCAAAACCATTTTTAGTAAGCATTCTATTATTCCTTTATCGATTAAAGACGATGATTGGGATATTGCTTTATTCCAGGAGTTTAAAAAATAAATTAATAAATCTTTTCAACTTTCCCAACAATTGCTAATGAGAGGTTTGGGCCCAGGTTGAGCTGGTGGCATTACTAGAGTATGTTGGGACGATTTCCTCTCTAGTAGTTATATGAGGTACTGTTTATGAAAAGAAAAAAGAGTGATATATCGGTAGAAAGTAAATTTGTAGTTGAGAGATGTATTCTAATTAAAGAACTTCCCAATCGAAAGATTTATCTAGCTGAGTTAGTTGCAATTTTTAAAGAGGAAGCTTTGTACTTCAAAGAAGTCCCAAGAATAACATTCTCTAATGAGGATTTACTTCTGGGCACTATCGAGCATAATCACTCACTTTACATTTCTATAAACACAAGAAATTTTAGATTATCTAGAGTTCTCATTGATCTGAGTGCATCAGTTAATGTGTTGAATGTAAAGTCTCTAGTATATCTTAAAGTAGACATGCATAAGCTCAGTATTGATAAGATGATATTACATGGGTTTAATGAATAAGGTGAGAAGGCTTTAGGTTCAATCACATTGTTATTAGAGATAGGAGAGTTAAAAATGGAAGCTAAATTTCATATAATTGATCCAACTGTTGACCTCAATTTTTGTCCGTGAGCCATTTTGATTCATTTGCCCACAGTGCACTTTGGGTGCGCTTTCCGTGTGCTTTACCTGCGCTATTTATGCGCTTTGCCCTCGCGTAAGCCATTTTGACTCATTTGTATGCGGTGCACTTTGGGTGCGCTTTCCGTGCGCTTTACCTGCGCTTTCCATGCGCTTTGCCCTCGCGTGAGCAATTTTGACTCCTTTGCTCGCGGTGCACTTTGGGTGCGCTTTCTGTGCGCTTTTCGTGCGCTTTATTTGTGCTTTCCATGCGCTTTGCTTGCACTTTACCTGTGCTTTCGACGTGCTCGACTTAAGATTTTGCTGGACCCCGAACGGCTCCGCTGTTGGCCGCGATGAGTTCAATTTGACCTAAATCAATTTCAATTTGGGTTTAATTTTATTTAATCAAGTTGATCAAACTTAGCCCGATTCTAATCGGACCAATTTGAATCAAATTCACATTCAAATCTAATTCATGACAGCCTAAATTAGTTTTAAATAGATTTCGAATCGCTTTTAATAAAATTTGAATACGATTGCAAAATCAGGAAATTATCTCGACGACTGCGATCAAACAAAATCTTCGTTTCGGCCAAAATCCCGTGTATCTGAGATTTTCTGCGACTCGAGCATACATCGAGGAAACAGTTTTAGGAAGTTTTTGGAAGCTGGAACATGACGACGCGAATTGGCGGGCTTCCTCTTTCGGTAATGAGTGCGATTTACTCAAGAAAAAGCTCTAGACCTTTGGGCATTACTCTCGGACTCTCTCTCTCTCAGTTTTTTTTTCTCTAGCTCCCTCTCCCTCTCTCTCTCAGGATTGTTCGCTCAACCCGACCGACCTCCTTCAAGGCTGCAAGGTAAGTTTCCCTCTTCCTCTTCTCCTTCCTCCCCTTCTTCTTTCTCCCTAGTCTTCTTCCTCTTCTTCTTTTAATCTTCTCTCCCTTTCTTCGTTTCTTCTTATTCTCTACAAAAAAAAATCTGAGAATAAAACTGCTTTGAGTTGTTCCTTTGTTCTTATGTCTATGTCTCCTCGATGATATGATTACCATGTGGATTTTAAGCATACTTTGGTGAGTTGTTTAGAGAATTTTAGATGAAATTTAGGTGTGAACCACTGCTCTTATCATAACTTGTTTTATATAACATTGTAAACTTTGCACCTCTAGTGTTTGATGAATTGCTCCAAAAGAAAGTCATGGGTATTTGTTAGCATTATGGCTTTATTTGGTGAAATTACTCCCGTATGATCTTCTTCAATGTATTGTTTAGAGTCTAAAAAAATAAAAAAAATTCTGAAATGATTAGGGTCATTTGATGAGATATGCATAGAGTTATAGGCCCTTACATGAATGTCTCTTCTTCCAACTCGTTGCTTGTTAACGAATATCTTATGTTTCATAGATATGATGGTTGAAATGGTTTCGATCCTTGTTACAATTAGAGGATGCCTTCACGACTATTTCTTGTTGTCTAATTTTGCTACGTTTACTTGGCCATCAAGTGATGTCTTAATCCTCTTGTGAGATGTTAATGGTTGTTGTTATCCATGGATAGTTTCATAAGAAATAGATGAAACTTTTATGTTAACTCATGTTATTTAAAAGTAAGTTCTTTGCATATAGAATGCATTTGTTTATGATCTAAATCGCATGATAGTAGAAGTTTATATAGATGTCTTATTTTGTTATGTTGTGTCATTGTGTACTTGTATCATGTTGATATCTACGCTTCACAGTTGTTTGTTGTCAAAGCAATTTCTGACTCATAACGAATGTAAAATTATCAACTTTTCACTGTTAGCTTCATGCTCCAAACATTTGTTGTTGGGTAGAGATGCCAATTCTGGTTAGCAGGTCTGGTTCGGGAATGACATGAAATTGATGACATAACTTGAACATGCTTGACCCAAATCAAACTATTTATTATATGAATCAAAATTTTTGACTTAATCCAACCCAGCCGAACCCGAACTCGATCAGTTTAACATGTTTATTATATTGATAAGGATTTTTTTTAATTAACACGACCAGTTCAATCTGAACCCATATAGTACTCAGGTTAATTTTGAGATTTCGATTCAAACCCAAATATAACCTGAAATTGAATTGCATTAACACAAACCCAGATTTTTTGAGTTGAGCACTTATTGAATTGTCGTATTGGGTCATTTAGTGAGACCCTTATAGTTACGTATGATCCCTGTAAAGTGTATCCAAAAAAGTTATTTTACAATTAATGATATTGTAAATTGCTTATTATTTTTTATTTTGTTGCTATTTCAAAAAGATTATACACTTATTCCACTCCAGCATTCAGAGAGGAAAAATACAAATTCATGAATGTTAGGTAGATAACTGATGTAGGCAAAGGGGAGTCAAATCAAACTAAAAAAAAAATTTAGTTTTGACTTCCCTTGAGCTTACTAGCTCAATAAATTTTGAGCTGAAATTTAGCTCATTATGAGCCGGTTTTTAGTTCATTTATTGAACTAAAGGTTAGTTCATTATTAGCTAGGTTTTAGTTCATTTATGTAGCTTTTTATTTATAGTTTTATCTTTTAAAATTCTGAGTTTGTTCCTTGGGTTTCCAAAATGGCTTTTGGATTTCCTATGTTGGCTGTTTTCCGTGCTTGGCTCCTTGGCTTCCTCGGTTGGCTGATGGGTGGCCTTTCCTGTGCTTTGGTGCCTCGGTTCCGTGCGGGCCTCTTGGGTTTCCGCGGCTGCCTCTTCGGGTTCCTGGCTAGGCTGTTTCCCGTGGCTGTTTGGGGGCTTTTCCGTGGCTTTGATGCTTTGTTTCCTGGAGTTGAATATAGAATGCGTAAGGTTTTTGGGGCTGTTTGTATTCCCCTCTCATGTCTATAAATATGAGATGTTTTGGAATGTTTTAAAAAAAAGATATATGAGAATTTTTGGAAAGAAATCTGCGGATTTTCTTGGAAGAGCTTGAGAGCTTCTTCTTCTATCTCTCAGGGAGACTTGCGAGTTCTTTCCACCATTCTTCTCGGCTTCTAACCTCTTTCATCTCTCTGCAAGTACCCTTCCATCTGTATCCTTCGTCTCTTGGTAAGCAAGTTTAGGTGTTTTTATTTGTGTCATTTGTAAGAGTTGCAAGGTGTCTTGTTTGAGTCGCTTGAGTCAAAAGTTTGTAAGTGTCTTTTTATATGAAATGTAAGAGTTTGTTCTTCTTACTATTTAGCTAAGTGTGTCTGTTTTTTATTACTTAGTGTCTCTTCTTTTTTTGAGGTGATCAAGAATCTTGGGGGTCCCTTTCCCAGGAGATTTTTCTCTCGCATCATTTTTGGTATCAGAGCAAGTTAGGAAGTCCTAGGTTTTAAGTTGGTTTGTCAAGTCAAGTCTTGTTGTGTGAGTCTTGTGAGTTGTGTAAGTCTTATGAGTCTAAGTTTTTTAGGTTGAGTCTTTACTTGAGTCAAGTTTATTGTTGAGTCTTTCTTTTAAAAAAAATGGAAAAAGACAAAAAGAACGAAGAAAACAAATCATATGAAATTGAAGACCCTTTTTCAATGGAAAGATGGATTCCATCAAAAACATCAAATCCTCTGCAGTATGAGCTGTACAAACTTCAATCATAGATGCACTTGTGTACAGAGAGGTACATGAAGAAGAAGCAACGTTTACAAGATCAATTTCTGAAAGAACGAGAAGAGATCCTGAAGAAATATGAAGAAAAGATTAAAGAATTGGATGCTCCGTCTTCACCTTCTCGGAAGAAAACAAAAGCTGACTCATCGGGAGATGAGTCCTCAAGAAGGGGAGTCTGATGTAGGCAAGGGGTGGGGGGGTCAAATCAAACCAAAAAAAAAATTGGTTTTGACTTCCCTTGAGCTTATTAGCTCAATAAATTTTGAGCTGAAATTTAGCTCATTATGAGCCGGTTTTTAGTTCATTTATTGAACTAAAGGTTAGCTCATTATTAGCTAGGTTTTAGTTCATTTATGTAGCTTTTTATTTATAGTTTTATCTTCTAAAATTCTGAATTTGTCCCTTGGGTTTCCAAAATGGCTTTTGGATTTCCTATGTTGGCTGTTTTCCGTGCTTGGCTCATTGTCTTCCTTGGTTGGCTGCTGGGTGGCCTTTCCCGTGCTTTGGTGCCTCGATTCCGTGCGGGCCTCTTGGGTTTCCGCGGTCTTCGGGTTCTTGGCTGGGCTATTTCCCGTGGTTGTTTGGGGGCTTTTCCGTGGCTTTGATGTTTTGTTTCTTGGAGTTGACTGTTGGCTTTTCATCTCCATCATTTAATATAGAATGTGTAAGGTTTTTGGGGCTGTTTGTATTCCCCTCTCATGTCTATAAATATGAGATGTTTTGGAATGTTTTAAAAGAAGAGATATGAGAATTTTTGAAAAGAAATATGCGAATTTTCTTGGAAGAGCTTGAGAGCTTCTTCTTCTTCTTCTCTCTCGGGGAGACTTGCGAGTTGTTTCCACCCTTCTTCTCGGCTTCTAACCTCTTTCGTCTCTCCGCAAGTACCCTTCCATCTGTATCCTTCGTCTCTTGGAATGCAAGTTTAGGTGTTTTTATTTGTGTCGTTTGTAAGAGTTCCAAGGTGTCATGTTTGAGTCTTGAGTCAAAAGTTTGTAAGTGCCTTTTTATATGAAATGTAAGAGTTTGTTCTTCTTACTATTTAGCTAAGTGTCTCTTGTCTTTTGAGGCGATCAAGAATCTTGGGGGCCCTCTCCCCGGAGATTTTTGCTCGCATCAATAACCAAACAAAATTATAATGGTGTATACACTATGAACCAAAGATAGCATTCCCAACAAGTCGGTTGCCACATTAGAATTAGGCTTCAGTCCACAAGGGAAATTTATATTGCTTCTTCGCATTGAATTTCAACATTGAGATTATAAATCAAGACCACTAATATTGATCAAACAGCGAGAACTACCAACAAGCCAATTTCGATAAAAATTTATGTCAATTGGTTAGCCATTAAGCATACTGAAAAAGTGAACCGTGTTTATGTTATGATGTTAAAATAGTATATAAATAGTGTTTTTTTACAGAGTAAAGCCAATGGTCATTTTTTAGATTAAATTTGAAGCATTAATCACATCAAAAATAAACGATTTTGCATTGAAGTGTCTATATCTATCATTGGCCTTAATTTTTAATGAGTATGATTTGCCACAAACTAATCCTGAAATTTGATTACCTAGATGCAATTAAAGAGATGAAGATAAAAAAAAATTATATTTCTTTAGAAAGCGCAATGAAGTAAAATAAGGCTTTCAAGCAACTCCCCAGTACGACAGCCAAATTCTAGCATAGTTACACTGAGATGCACGTGCGCTTAACAACAGTAAAGAGTATATCACCAACTGTAACCAACCTAGTGCCGATATATAATATATACCAGGCAAGTAACACGCTAGATCAAAAGATTTACTATCAGCATGAACACTTAGCTCTCAAAAAGAAAATAGTCCAGTGAAAGGAACCATTTGTACCTTAATATCTAAATTCAGCATTAAAAACCTTCAATTGAGCTAATTATTTCCCACTTTTTTCCAGCGGACACATCAGTGTGGCATACAATATTTCTTTTTTCTTGTTTCTGCAATGATATTGAGTATCACCGATATTTTTATTAAATTGATATCATATATTTAAATCACTTATAGCATTAAACAAAGAAAAAATAAATCCCAGTGCAGCATTGCAAATTCACATGCATCCCATCATAATGAAAAAAGAAGGGACTCCTAAAACAAAATGCAATGAAAATTTCAAGTTTGAAGAAGATATACCAAGCAAGAGATACATTGAAGACGGAATACCGGTCAAGGATCCCATCTGATCAACATCCCAAGTTGCTGCTGGCTTCAAACCTGGAGGAAAGCATCCGCAGACAGATCATACCCAAGTGCATATAACCCAAGAAGGTGACTAACTCTATTCAAAGTTAATCTAATCATGGTTATAAATTCTAAATGTAAGAGTTTTAAACTTCAAATGATCTCAACACCCTATAAGAGCAGAAATGACACTTATTTTGATACTACAAAGCCATTTAAAAAATTTTGCATATCTATGGAAACCAAAAACTGACAATATTATACTTTTAATTGCGAGTAGATTAAAGAATAATTAAATAAGATTATCATAATCAATTAAAATTAGGAATTTAAACGTAGTTTGTAAGGGTAAAAAATAGTTGGTTTCGGGAACATGTGTAAAACCCGAAAACGACGATCGTAGGTAGTGCGAGCAAAAGATATAGGGAGCCTATATCTCCTGATCACAAAAGACACGACGGACTTCTACGGACGAAAAATGACTAAAGACGAGGAAAGAGACGAACAAACTCTTACATTTCAAATTAAAGAAGTAAAAGAAATTAAAAAACACAAACTCGACTCGAAATAAAATGACGACACCCTAAAGTTGCTGCACTTAGAAGAAAGATACAGGTGGAGTGACACTTGCGGAGAGACGAAAGAGGTTAGAAGCCCGAGAAGAAAGGTTGGAAAGAGCTCGCAGGATTTCCGGAGGGGATGAGAAAGAAGGGTGGAAAGAGCCCGCAGGATTTCCAAGCAACCCACAGGTTAACAGATTTTTTCAAAAAATCACTATGTCATTCAACTTCTTTAAAACATTACAATACCCCTTCATATATATAGGTATGAAAGGGGAAGACTAAGAGAAACAAACATTTAATTCTAACGCAAAAAACTAAGCATCAAAAGCATGGGAAATCCCTCCAAGCTTTCGGAAATCACCCAAACACAGGAACCGAAACAGCCAGCGCGGGAAAGAAGCAGGCCAAGCGGAACCGAGGAGCCACGGTCACGGGAGAAGAGCCCAGGCACGGGAAAACCAGCGGCCAGCCGGAGTTCCAAGAGGCAAACACGAAAAAACAAAAAGCCATGGAGGAAACCAAGGAGTCACCTCATGGGAAAAGCAAATTCTTGGAATTTCAAAGGCCGGTTTGGAATTCCAAGAGACAAACATTAAAACAAACATAAAAAGCATAAAATTACATTAATTAAAAGATAATAAATGAACTAAAATGTTAGCTCATAATGAGCTAACCCTTAGTTCAATAAATGAACTAAAGTCCAGCTCATAAATGAACTAAAAGTTCAGCTCAAATATGTTAAACTACTAGACTCAAGGGAAGCCAAAATTTGATTTATTTTGGACTAGTGTTGACCCCCCTTTGTCTACATCAGTAGGTCATCGCACGCATTTCGATGCATCGCGACGAAACTTAAGTGAAAATTCAAAGTTAACAGACTTCGACGAAAGTAATTTTATAAAATTCTACATAAATTTTTGATCAATTTGATATATAGAACATATAGTTAATTATGTGTATTTTGGGAGTAATAAAATTTAGAAGTCTAGAAATACCTAAACTACCATTACTTATTTCTTAAGTTGGAATTGTTTAAGTGAGGGTAAAAAGGTCTTTTAGCAAACCCTTTCTCCCTAATATAGCAAACCGACCCCTCCACCTCTCATTTCATTCGGCCAAACCGAGAGGAACAGACGGACTGAGCGGACAATAGGGGAGACGGATTGGCGATGGTCAAGGCTCCGGCGGCGATTTTCCGGCAAGAAATTTAGTGCAAATCGAAGAGGACGACAAAGGGAATACTAAGGTATGATTTATATAAAGCTAATCCTTCTAAATCTCAAGATTTTTGGAGAGGAAAAATCTATGGTTTTTCTAAAAATGTGATTTTTCTTCCAAATTTTTTTGCAAAATTAATAGGGAAGATTTAGGCAAGTGATTTACCGATGGAAACGAATTTTTCTCAAATTATTTTGAGTTTTGAAAGATTAGGGTTTTTTCAAATTTATGATTTTTAAGCAAACCTTTTTATAAATTTTGTTCCTTATGATATAAGAAGTGCTTTAATAATGAAAAATTTGATTTTTAGGAACTTAATTTCCTAATTAATTAAATTCGAAAATACATAAGATAATTATCAAAATATGTTTAGGAACAATTTTGGAGCGTTAATTTGATAAAATTGAGGATTTAGGGTTTTCAAAAATTAAGAATTTTATTAAATCCGAAAATTAAGATTAATTTATTTAAATTTCATTAAGTGTCGTAGGTAATGAATATTGAGAAGTGAAGGGTTTAGATAATTTAGAATAGTTTAGAATTTGATTTAAAAAAAATTAAGGAAGATTCTTTTTTGTGAAGATTTTTTTTTTTTGGTGACATGTCTTTTTATGCAATTATTAGGTTGTGAACTTTAAGGAGATCGAGGTGTGTCAAAGTGATACTTTGAGGAAGTATCGTGCTTGGGTTAAGGTAGGTATTCATATTTATTGTAAAAATTTCATAATTATATTTTGTACATTTATTCAATACAAATAGTTGGAATTTTCATGTTCTACGATTTACGAATTTCATTTTGGGCAAATAATATGTTCAAGTCTTTTATTTCATTATGTTAGTGAGCTTTCATATTATGTTTAGATTCAAGGTTTTCATGCTTTAAATAAATGATTTTTTATTCATAAGTATTTCTCTTTAAATCATACGATTGACTGAATATAAATCATAAATTATGATATAAGACTGTACATGCTGATGCGGAGTGCCAAAATGGTAAAGGAACTCGAAAGGGTCAAATGGTAAAGGGACTCGAAAGAGTCAAATGATAAAGGGTCTCGTTAGAGCCAATGGTAAAGGAAGACCAAATGATATAAAATGTGTACCTGATCAATACAAAAATTTATGGGCACATCCGAGACGGGTGATATAATAGACATTATGCATAATATATTTTATGTATATTTTATACACAATATAAAAGTTGATGTTTGAGGAAAAAGATAAATTAAAGGTTTATGAATGAGGAAAATTTATGAAAAATTTTCTTATATGTAATGTTATGAACTTATGCATTATTAACTGTTGTTTCAAGTTTTATTATGAAAATATGTTTTATTATGATTTTATGGAAATTTTTATGAAAAATATGAATTACCTGTTGAGCGAGTAAGCTCACCCCAGCTTATGGGAATCTTTTTAGGAGAACCATCTGGAAAATAATGACAACGAGACGACATTACACCTACTGTCATAAAGGACCTCAGGAAGAAAGGTTTTATGTTTTCTATTATGAGTTTGAGTTAGTGGTTTGTATCTGAGAAGTCTGTTGGAGTTTATATAAATGTTAACATTTATTGTTTTTAGTTATTATGGTGAGAAGAAACAAATTAGAAAAACTTTTAGTTGATGTTTTTAGTGGCTCTTTCTTATTATGTGATGAAGATGTTCATGTTATGTTATAAAAGAGTAAATGAAATTGTTTATAATTTATTTATGTTTTCCGTACGACTGACGGTTCCCGCCCCGTTATTTCGGGCTAGCCAGGCTAGGTCATGACAACATGAGACCTATGGTTTCAGCAATTGTGATGTGGCGTGTTATTAAGATTCATCTAATTGATCGAAAGAGGGGAAGTAATCAGAGGTTATCTTGCAAAGTTCCCAGTAAAGTAAATTCTAAGCTGATATAAAGACAAGTAATCGGTCAAAAGAATCACATGAGTGTTCAGGACAGGATGTTCATACAAATCTAAACTACTGACTGGTTGAAGGATGTAAAGTCCAAATTAAAAAGATTATACAAGTAGATCATAGGATGTCCATGGTTTAAAATTGCGCAATGTGAGGCTCGCCTTTGCGCAATTCCAGTAAAAAACGCCTCGAGCTTTTTTTTACGAGGCTTGCGCCTCAACTTGGTTGAAGCCCGCCTCGCCTCACTAGCATGAGGCTTACGCCTCATGCTACATATATTAAAACTTACATAAATCTTGAAATAAATGCTCGACATTGGACTCTATAGAAGGAATAATTATTAGGTCCGGACGTCGAACGTAGCTCTACATCCGGGCGCCAATAACATGTCGCCACGTGCTCTTACTCTTTACCGCACGGCCCGACGACCCGACCCGGACCGGAACCTGGTATTGCTATATTCGGGTATTGCTAGGTATTGCTCGGTATTGCTTGGTATTGCTAGGTATTGTTCGATATTGCTAGGTATTGCTTGCCAATGATGAGAAATACCGAGCAATACCTAGCAATACTGAGAAATAACTATCAAAACTGGGTTATTGCTCGGTATTGCTCGGTATTGCTAGGTATTGGTCTTGACAGAATGGTATTTTTTGTTATTGTCAAGAAATACCGAGCAATACCTAGCAACACCCCGATCTGCACAAATCAGCCAATACATAGCAATATCGGGTCCGGGTCGGGTCGTCGGGTCGCGCGGTAAAGAGTAAGAGCACGTGGCACCATTTTACTGGCGTCCGAACGTAGAGCTACGTCAGGAAACCAGACCTAATAAAAATTCCTATAGGAGAGGAGGAATGGGAAAGAGCAGTTCACCATAATGATGATTCAAATGAAGAAACCCTTAGTGACGACAGTGCTGATGACTTATGAGTTCTTATGTGATATGTCATTGCTATTTATTTTTTGAAATCGGGGTTATATGTTAATGAAAAGAATATTGGGATTTCGGAAAGATAGAATTTTGAGTTGAACTATATTTCATGTTGTCTTATTATTGAGATATTTTGATTTCACTTCATATCTTATGCTTTTTTATGTTTTATATTATTTACTCATTAGTACATAACAAATTTATCTTTTTATGTTTACACAATCTTTTGATTTTGAGGCTTACGCCTCAAAACGTCTTGAGGCTTACGCCTCGCCTCACGAATGAAAAACGCCTCAATACCCGAATACGCAATTTTAAACATTGACGAAGAGTAAGAAGAAATAAAGCAACATTACTCAAAACTAATTTGGTAGGCATCGCAGATTTTTCCTAAAACTAATGAATTCTAACTTCAAATTGCTTGAATATGTATTTAAGCATTTTAGATTTGAAATGAAATATGCAGTAAGTTGATCAACTAATTTTCCAATAATAAGAAGCTCTGGCAGACCAATTATGCAAGCGTGAACCAAATTAGCCAGCTTAAGACCTGAACAACATGATTGATCAGCTTAAACAAATAACATATCAGCTTAACCAAAAAAATGTACAATTCCTTTTATCATGTTTCATCCAAATTTGATGATAAATAAGAAAGGTTCAATATAAATACTGGTTTTTTAGTATACCATGGTTGCAGAAATCAATACCAGGAACTAGACCCTCAACCCATACTGTCTCTCCAGCTTTTGAACTGGAAGTGTCAACACTACTTTCCTTGCAAAACAAAATACTATTATCCTACAATGCAAGAAAAATACCCATTAAAAGAATAGCAAAAATGCATACGGAACCAAGAAAATATCAACTTCAGATTTTACATCATATATATGTTTGCTCAAGAAAAATGACTTTATGCATGAACTCCGCTTTTTAGGCTTAGGGTTCCATTTTCCTTAAGGTAGATTGACTTTTAATTAACCAAATTTTCCACGGTGATCATATCAAGGTTTATTTAACTTTGAGTCCTTACATACTATGAGCGCAAGCCCTCATATTTAATTATCCCTCTCATTTCTTGGGAGAGCACTCTCGATTAAGGATAAGTTATTTTAGCATAGCTCTAGAATTTTAAGTAGAATAATCTCGTTTGTGGGGGATAGGGGTAGAATCGATCAAGATCTCATGGTTTTGTCATTCCGGAAATACCATAAATTTCAGCCTATCAACGCTAACAAATCATTGGTTACAATATCAAGCATCAAGGGAATATAATTAGCAGTCATGGGTTGCCACCTCTCGGAGATCTCTAGTAGGCTGACTGATTGTGATATTAGTTTTGGTTTTATTGTGGTTTAAGTTTTGGGACTTATATCTATTAGAATGCTCATTACTTTATTTAGTTTGGGGCTTATGGCTCCTTTTAAGAGTTACCCAGTAGTTTAGTTTAGTTTGGGGTTTTGCTCCTTTTAGGAGTTGCCCATCAGATTTGAGTTAGGATGGGGCTTACTACTTCTCTTAGGAGTTGCCCGTTAGATTTATTTAGGATGGGGCATACGGCTCCGCTTAGAGTTGCCGTTAGATTTATTTAGAATGGTGTTTATAGCTCCGCTTAGGAGTTGCTCTGAGATTTTAGTTGAGAGGTAAGACTTATGGCTTCACATAGAAGATGCCTATGAATTTTAGTTGAGGTTAGAACTTGTGGCTTCACTTAGAAGTTACCTATGAATTTAGTTTAGGGTTCATTATTTCGCTTAGAATTTTCCCCTAATGAATTAATTAAGAATAGGTCTGACTGCTTCATTTAGAAGTAGCCTATTAGATTTAGATTTAGAGTCAATTATTTGATTTAGGTTTCATTACTTCACTTATAAGCTCCAATAATAAATTGGTTAAAATTAAGATTCAGTGTTTCATTTAGACTTGGTTAGAAAATATTAGAAATGATCTTTCTTTATTAGATTTAAACGAGAATTTGACTTTTAACAGAACACAATGGCGAAAAAGGATTCATGTAGCCGACCCCACGTAGTGGGACAAAGGCTTGATGTTGTTGTTGTTGTTGTAGTGTTTCATTTAGAAGTTACCTAAAGGTTTGATTTAGCGTGAATTTGAAACAGTTAGTTTTGCACTTTTCTTATGCCCAAACACCGTTGCTTTTGTTCCAATACTTTTACTTTTTACTTTAGCACTTTGAGTACTTTTGTTTTTGCTTTAGCACTATTATTATTATTTTTTAGCATGTTATGTCGCCTCTAATTTGCATTTACTTGCTTGCCAACATGTATTAGAGCCAGCATCAATTTGAAGTTTTAGTTTTGTTTTGCTTTTGTTGTGGATGTTTGTATTTAATGTTTCGTGTAGTTGGATGATTGTATTAAAGTATTTTAGTACAAACTCTTACTTTTTTTAATTAATTAGTTTATTGAATTTTCTTTTTAAATTAATTAATTAATTTAAAGGAATTTTAATTACTTGCAAAATTTTATTAATAATTAAAATTAACTTATTTTTTATTATTTTTAAATTAAATTATTAATTACCATTTAAATAAAATCAAAGTTTGAATTAATTAAGATTATTTTAAATAAAAATTTTAATTTAATAATACTCTCAAATTGCTCTTGAACTATTTTCCAGAAGAATTTTGAAAATTCGATAGCCTCCAAATGTCCCCTCCCTGCAAAGGAAAGTTAGGAAAGCTCTCATCTTTCAATCCGCTCAACCGAATTAAACATACGATGGCGCGATGTCTTCAAGAAGATTATCCCTAGCATAGGTCTATGCTTATATAAACATCCTCTGATAAATCTTTATAATCACGAATTGTGGACGAAAGTCGGGTAGACGGAACGGTGGTTGATTCGGTCGGAGAAGGAGACGGGAGCGAGATTAGGTAGGCGGATCACGAGAGGAACAATGACAAGAGTAGGAGTGCAGGACGCGGGACGCATGCTGGACTGCGGGTCTGCAGTTGGGCCAAGGGCACGGGCTGGACGCCAGGCGCAGGATCGAGATGGGAGTGTCAGATGGGGAACTGAGCTAGGACGTCGGACGCAAGATCTAGCTGGGACACCAGGAGCAGAATCGGCCTAGGAAGTCGGGTGCAAGAGTGGATTGGGAAGTCAAACACGAAATTAGGTTGGGAAGTATGGGCGCGGGAGCGGACTGGGAAGTCGGGGCATGGGATCAGACTGGGAAGCACAGGTGCAAGATAAGGTTGGGGGTTGTGAGCGGATTGTGCTTGCCTGTGTATAGGGATGTCAATATTTGACACGGCCCGAAAATCCGACCCGAACATTACCTAAAATTTTTGGGTTCGGGTCAACATAAACCTAAACTGGGTTGGGTTCAAATTAGGGATTTCGGCCCGTTCGTAAAACCGAGTTAGGTTCGAGTTGAACCAGAAACTCAAAATTAACCCGGTTTGACCCATTTTTAATTGATTTAGGAGGGTTTTAAAAGATTGTTATGAAATAAGCAAATGCTATTTCCAAAAAATAATAAACCATGTTGCCCAAACTGAATTAAGCTTGGTTTATTTTAAATTGATTGAAGTAAATCTTACCTTAATTTGATTTAGGTTTAAATAAATCGAATTAAATAAAACTATTTTAGTAAAATATAAAAGAAACGGGTCGGATTCGGGTCCGAAAACTGACATGTTTGCAAAAACGGGTTGGGTTAAAAAGTGACAGGTCAGATTCGGGTTCGACCCGAAACCTGCTTTTAACAGCCCTACCTACGTAAGAAATTGAATGTCCCCCTTCTATTTGTTTGTTGCTTTTTTGTTATGTAAAGCCAAAGAATTAGGTTATTTTGTGAAATGAGGTATCTGTCCAGGTTTTATTTATTTATTATTATTATTTTTAGTTTAATCAATTTAACAATATATAACTCCACGCATCAATCATTAATATATAAACCTAAATGTACATATAAGCATAATCACATAAATGCTTATAGAAGCATGCTAAAGCATAATGCAACAATGAAGCGAGGCAAAAAAATAAATGTCAGTAGAAATAACAACCCTGCATGTTCCACCACTTCTATCATCAGTTGTTTCACCAGCCATCTCAGCCTTGAAGGCCCCACAATGACCAGTATGGCAAGCAGGATTGTTGCTTTGATCTCCAAATGATTCAGGGAATACATAAGAACGAGGAAAGGGAATATTCAAAGCCCGAGTCCAGAATATTGAGTATGCCCTGTTACAGTGTGCGTTGGATTCAGTTAAGCTAAAGCTTAGAAATAATGTTTTACCACTACATAACATCACCAATAGAACTCGTGAAAACTGCTAACATAAAAAAGAATAATATAAACTAAAGTATATAATGATGGAGCACTTTGGTAGAGCACAAATTTAAATTTTAAAATTATATAATAGATGTTCCTCAATATGTTTTAAAACCAACCGTAGTCAATTTTCATAAAGGTAGACTTCACCAACATACTTCTTTTTAGGGCTTAATAGCAGATGGATGAACATTTTCATTAAGCCAGCATATCCTACAGTTCCCTTTATTTATATGCAAAGTTGAATGCACGTATTTATTCACGGCTACTGTTAAACTCACAATTAAACATATTTCTTAACTAGAACCTAGAGGCAACGCAAAATAAAATACAGGGACCATAATTTTATATTTCAAAAGGCTGAGCAAAGTAAAACAAATAAAGATGGATCACTTGGGTTAAAATATAGAACTGACGGATGTTCCACAATATGATTCAAAGCAAACAAGTTTAGTTTGAGAAAGGGTAAATTCCATCAACATCCGTTAAGGTCTAAACAGCAACCGGGTCACAATTTTTCTAAAGCCAGCAAATCATGTAGATCCCTCCATTTTAATGCCAGAATTCATGCAGGTCTTTGTTCATGACTATTATTTAAATTCACAATCAACATAGTTTTTTTTCTTTCTATAACAAATCTAAATTAGAATACGGAAGCCTACAGCCGATTTAACCAAAAACTTTAAAACATGACGTTAGAGCCGTCTGGTAGACTACTAATTTAATTTTTACAATTATACAACTGGCGTAAGTTCCTCAACATGCACATTAAACCAATCATAATTTGTTAGCAAAATGATAAAGTGCACCTCGAGGCTGATAGCAAGTCTCCAACATTTTTGAAGTCAATATATAGATCTCTTTTTTTATTTATTTTTTGCCAAGCTGCATGCAAGTCTTTATTCCTGACTATTGACAGAACCACTTGAATCTGACCTCTCCTATGCTGATTTTGTCCCCGATGTTGTACCCAATTTCTCTCCATAATCACAAACTATCAGAAGTCGCTTAGCTCAACAAACATTGTAACTAAACTTTGATCATGTATCAAACATGTGTCATGACCCAGAATCCAAGGAAAATCTGGTGTTCACACTCTTTTGGAGCTTTCCTTATGGCAGTTAAGCTAAAGGAAAACGGTAGATTATAAGAACAGAATATTTGCTTCTGCTTGACCCAATACTCCAATAGCTTAGCACCAGTCAACCTAAGAGCAAGAAAACTGATAGATCTAGGCAGCGAGAACACCTTAGAACACAAGAAGCCAAATCATGAACATATTCTTAAACTAACTAATGACTGATTAAACATGATTAATTAGGTTAATTGATGCATGCAAATTACAGTTTATTTTTGTTTTATTGTAATTTGAATGTTATAATTTTTGTTTAGTTATTTTTTTATGCTATCCAATGATCATGAGTAGGTAGTGCTTGGGCATGGCAATCCTTGGGCGTGCAAGCTTCTTGGGTTCTTTGGTCTTTTGGGTTGCTGTTGCCTCTCGGGTTGAGCCTTGGCTGCTCGGGTTTGGGCTGTGTTCTTTGGGTGCTTCTTGGTTCCATCTCATAAATGCTTGAGCTAAAAGTTTAGCTCATTAATTTGAAAAGGTATTCTACTTGTTAAGCTCATGAAGTGGAGTTGGAACTTTTCTCTTCCCCTTCTTTGTGCCCCCTCGATTTCTTCCTGGTACTGTTTCCCGTGGACACTGGTACGAAGATTTGGCGCATCTATCACATGAGGCGTCGTAAATCGACGGCTATTATTTAAATCTTCATTTATGATTTTTTTCTGAATTTTAGTTCTTATTTAATGTATTTCCTGTTTTACCCCTAGGGCAATTTATGTGAGTGTTGTGGCCCAAGGGGCAATTTTGTATTTTGAGTTTTCTTATGTTGTGGCCTATATGTAGGGCCTTAAGCTATTGTAATAGTGATGGATGATTAATATAAAAAAATTATGTTCCACACTTGTGTTCTTGTGAAGATGACGATAATGAGATTTCTATGGGAAGGAATCGGAGTTTCACCAGCCGCAGGATGGGTCCGGGCTCGTGACTTGAAGTCCCTTGGAGAAGGGCAAAGCATCACCCGTCAGTCTTTGGAAGAGTCCAAGGCTCGCGGTTTTTATCTTCTATCTTTGTTTTTGTATTTGTTCCTTCTTATTGCTCCTAGCAGTCATTTTCTTCCTCCTCCCCTCTCAACCCCTCGGCCAAACCTTCATACCAAGCTCCACAAATTTTCCTCATAACCGCCAGCCACCTCACCAGAAAATTCTCAATCATCCCGCCGGCCCTCCCACTAGCCGCCGACCTCCCCTTCATCCACCGCCCCTCCTCTCCGTTAATCGCCGGCTCCTTTGCCACCACCTCTCGTATTTTCAATTTTGAAATTTGAAAATTTGGTGAGTTGAAAGTTTCCAAATTTGCCCGGTGCCAAATTAGGAAAGTTTCAATGAGGTTTCAATTTCCAAATTTGAATTGAATCGGAGTTGAAATTTTTTGTCATTAATTAGTTTGAGCGGATTAGGGAACCCATTACACTCTCCCCAAACCCCTTCCTCCCTCACCATGCCGCCGGCCCCCTTGGTGGTCCCCTCTCCTTTAATGCTTCATTAAGGGATTTGATTGCATGCTATTAATTTTGGGAAGAGTTTCAAAATTTCAAATTCAACTAATTTGAAATTTTAATTCTTTCCTAATTTATCATTCTATTTTGGGAAAGTTTCTAACTTGACACTATTTTGAATTCAAATTTAAATAGAGTCAATTAAATACTTTCCTAAGTTCCAATCCAATTTAAGCAAGCTTGTACACATGGCACCCAATCCCAATCCCCCATGATCTTGCCGCCGCCCCCTCTTCAATAGCCCAGCAAATTCCATTTAATTGTTTCCTAATTCTACGTCCATCCTTTTGGAAAAAATTTCAATTCCCGTAATAGTTTTGTTCCTCACATCCAAATCCTCAAATCTCCATTTAATTTCTTTCCATTAGTATTATTCTCAACTTGGACAGTTTGATTTATTTCCAAATCACAGAATTAATATTTGGCTGAAAACCCCACATCCCCTCATTTAATTCCTTCCCAACTCATATTTTTCCCGTTGGAATTAAATCCCAATTTCCTCTCATGCTCTGCCGCCCCCTCCTCTATCCTAATTGCACTAGAAAAGCTTTTCTAGTGCAGAACCTGAGGCTTGGCATTTACCTTCAGCCTTCTCATAGCCATTAAGGCTTGACTCCTCCATCAAATTAGTTTTAAGACTTAGGAAAGTAATAAATTAAATTCAATTCAAATTGAATTAAATTAAGAATTTTCCTAAAATAGATGAACTAAATTAGGAAAAAATTTTGAATTTCAAATTTAGATAATTTGAATTTTAAATTGATTCCAAATTGCATTCATCCAAATTAAGAAACCCATAGACGAAGTGGGAAGTGGTGAGGCCGGCGGCTAGGGGTTAGGGCAAGCGGGTGAGGGAGGGATTGGTGTGGGGAAATTGGGTGGTGGGAGGAGGATTCAGTGGGAAGGGGTGGTGGCTAGGTGGAGGAGGATTAGGTAGCCGGCGGCAAGGGTTGGGAAGGTCTTGGCCGACGACTAGAAAGCGGAAGATGGGGTTGATGAAAGATGAAAATAAGAAACCACGAACCCGGCCATCTCCAAGGTTGGTGGGTGATCCAAGTTCCCTCTCCTAGGGATTCACCACTCAAACTCTCAAGCTCTCAAGAGAATTCAAACACAGAGAAGAAAATTATCATTCCTTCATTAACTTTGAAAGAAAGACAAGGAGCTATAAATAATCTCGTACATAAGACTCAAAAATTAGAAAAGACGACAATGCCCTCGGGGCTTACATACGACATCCCTTACTAAAATGGTACAATGAGAAATTAAATAAAACAAATACAACGACAACAAAAATACGAAAATGCATAACATAAATAAAATAAATCAAAAGTACAATGACTCGATCGTGGCCGTAGATTGGCGGCCAAGCCTTTGATAAATCTTTCATGATATGATGTCCCCATCACAAATATTCCTAAATATCTCATTAATAAAAAGCCCATAAGAGTTCTTAGCTTTCAAAACTATTTTCAAACCCTTCTCTATTCATTTCCCAAGACTAAAATAATTTCTTACTTCTTCTATATATATATATATATATAGAAGAAGTAAGAAATTATTTTAGTCTTGGGAAATGAATAGAGAAGGGTTTGAAAATAGTTTTGAAAGCTAAGAACTCTTATGGGCTTTTTATTAATGAGATATTTAGGAATATTTGTGATGGGGACATCATATCATGAAAGATTTATCAGAGGCTTGGCCGCCAATCTACGGCCACGATCGAGTCATTGTACTTTTGATTTATTTTATTTATGTTATGCATTTTCGTATTTTTGTTGTCGTTGTATTTGTTTTATTTAATTTCTCATTGTACCATTTTAGTAAGGGATGTCGTATGTAAGCCCCGAGGGCATTGTCGTCTTTTCTAATTTTTGAGTCTTATGTACGAGATTATTTATAGCTCCTTGTCTTTCTTTCAAAGTTAATGAAGGAATGATAATTTTCTTCTCTGTGTTTGAATTCTCTTGAGAGCTTGAGAGTTTGAGTGGTGAATCCCTAGGAGAGGGAACTTGGATCACCCACCAACCTTGGAGATGGCCGGGTTCGTGGTTTCTTATTTTCATCTTTCATCAACCCCATCTTCCGCTTTCTAGTCGTCGGCCAAGACCTTCCCAACCCTTGCCGCCGGCTACCTAATCCTCCTCCACCTAGCCACCACCCCTTCCCACTGAATCCTCCTCCCACCACCCAATTTCCCCACACCAATCCCTCCCTCACCCGCTTGCCCTAACCCCTAGCCGCCGGCCTCACCACTTCCCACTTCGTCTATGGGTTTCTTAATTTGGATGAATGCAATTTGGAATCAATTTAAAATTCAAATTATCTAAATTTGAAATTCAAAATTTTTTCCTAATTTAGTTCATCTATTTTAGGAAAATTCTTAATTTAATTCAATTTGAATTGAATTTAATTTATTACTTTCCTAAGTCTTAAAACTAATTTGATGGAGGAGTCAAGCCTTAATGGCTATGAGAAGGCTGAAGGTAAATGCCAAGCCTCATAGAGGGGATTTAGGAAATAAATCCCAAATCCCATTGGGGGGATGGGGGGGGTGGCATGCGGAGCATTTAATGGGAGAATTAAGGCTTCCTAAATTAACTTTATGAATTAGTAAAGTAAATAAACAAATCCAACTTGAATTTAAAATTCAAATTGATTTAAATCAAGTACTTTCCTACAATAGGTGAACTAAATTAGAAAATAATTTTTTAATTTCAAATTTAGATAATTTGAATTTCAAATTAATTCCAAATTGCATTCACCCAAATTAAGAAATCCAAAGATGAGTGGAAAGAGGTGAGGCCGGCGGCTAGGGCTAGGGCTGGCGGGTGAGGGAGGGATTGGTGTGGGGAGAATTGGGTGGTGGGAGATTAGATGGTCGGTCGGCAAGGAGGGTGGGGGCCTTGGTCAACGGCTAGGTGGTGGGAGATGGGGGTTGAGGGAAGATGAAGATTGGAAACCACGAACCCGACCGTCTCCAAGGTTGGTGGGTGATGCGCCAATCTCCCTCTCCGAGGGGTCTCTCTCTGATTTCTCAAGCTCTCTCAAGAATTCCAACAAGAAAAAAAAAATTCTCAAATAATCATTCATTAACCTCAAAAGAAAATAGGGAGGGCTATATAAAGCCTCATACAAAGGACTCAAAGACAAAAGACACTAATGCCCCATTGGGCTTACATTCGACATCCCTTCATAAGAGGGTACAACGGGAAACTAAAGAAAGCAAATAAAATACGACAGCATAATTAAGAAGATACATAGGATAAATCAAAAATACAATGATTCAATCGTGGCCGTAGATCGGCGGCCACGCCTCTGATAAACCTTCCATTATCTGATGTCCCCATCAGAGAGCTTTGTCTTATGTATGCCCTAGGGGCAATTGTGTCTTTTTATTTCCCTTCTTGTATGTGGCTATTTAAGCCTTTTCCTTCCTCTTGGAGAGGGTAATGATAATAATGAATGAAAATTCCAGCTTTTGTTCACTAGATCTCTTTGTGAATTCTTGAGAGGAGAAACCCTAGGAGAGGGCCAAGCATCACATGTCAGCCGCCGGTGGATTACTGGACTCGCGGTTTGTATCCTTTGTTATTTTATTACTTTGTTTTTATCCCCCTCCTTTCCCTACTTCCACCTCTGGCCACCATCGCCAAGCCAACCAAAACCACCGGATTATCCTCCCTCCACCTTCCCACCGTCGGCCTCCTCCACCCAAAGCCCATAGTCGCCGGTCCACTCTAACTCCACCTCCACACCGCTCGGCCCATCTCCACATCCCACCACCCATCCTATTTGGCTATCCCATCCTCACCACCTCCAAACCGCCAAACTCCAACCCTAACCCTAGCCTAGCCATCGGCCTATTCCCCTCCTAGCCTCCAAAATTCAAAACCCCACATCATTACTTTCCTTCTCCACATACCCACTTTTGGGAAGATTTTGATTTCAAATATTCTATCAAATTTGAATTTTGAAACATTTCCTAACATAGAGTTCTATTTTAGGAAAGTTTTCAAGTCAAATCCAAATCAAATTTAAATTGGATTGGATTTAAGTCCTCCTTAATTTGGAATTCCCAATTAAGCAAGCATCGAATTTCTCCTTAAACCCCCATCCACCTCATCATGCTGCAGGCCGCATCATCCCCTTTCCCCTTTTTTTTCTCTCCACATTCACTCTGCCACTAATCCCCTCAATTAACTCCCTCATTTGGAAAGATTTTAGATTTCAAATTCAAATTTATTTGAATTTGAATCATTTCCTAAAATAGGAGTGATCTATTTTGGACACTTTCCACATCTATCCAATTCTGAATTTAAATGGAGATCCTCCTTTTAAGTCACTTTCCCTAATTAAGCCTATGTTTGAAAAGAATATCAAAACCCGAATCAATCCCCCCTTGGCAAGGCCTGCCCCTCTCTCTCTCCCCAAATTAATTAACACCCATTAATTGCCTTCCATTACAACTCCCCAATCAATCCCTTAGTCCCCTCAGCCCTAGCCGCCACCTCCAAGCCCCTCACCTCTCAGTTTTCCTCCTCTCGTGAACTTCTAAGTGTTGTCCCAATTTATCTGCTGCTATCCAAGACATACAGCAGGTTTCCCTTGCTGTCTGGCATTCCCAAGAGGCTTATTTTGCTGTCCCAGACCCCTCCGACTGAGTAAGCTGCTGGAGGAGTCTTCTGAATGTTGTTCGGGCTGTTATATGGTGCCTCTCAAGTGCCAAACTGCTGTTCAAAACTTCACGTGCTGCTGTTTACACCTCTCTAATTGCTGTCCAGAAGTTTCGAGCCGCTCTTCCTGAGATCCTGCCCTTCTACCATACAGAACTGCTGTCCCAGGAAGGCCAGATTGTTGTCCTAACTTTGAAGTCTAAGGAGGGTGCTGATTTGAAGCTTTCGACTACCGCCTAAGGTCTGATAATGGTGAATTCTTTTCCTGATCTCTTATCTTCCTAGTTATCCTACTATGTGGCTTAATCTATGTATAAGAAGCTTATTAATTACACTCCGCTAAAGCCTTAGAATTAGAGAGTTGATTGAGCAGACTCTAACATAATGACTAGTCTTGTTGTTAAGAAAGGGATTTTTGTTGGAACCAATCATGTATGCAACGTCACATTAATTGACAAGTCTATAATCTTAACTTCCACGCATGTGATTTGGCCTAAGCTTATTTTATCACCTTATCATTTTATCTTAGCGTTTAAATCAGCATAAGTTATATTTAATATTATTCTCTAAACATTAAGCGTGCAAATTTCTTAATCTAATCATCCTTGCATGTACGTTTCACATCCTAAATATCTTATTAATAAAAAGCCCATAAGAGTTCTTAGATTCCAAAACTATGTTCAAACCCTCTCTATTCATTTCCCAAGACTAAAATAATTTCTTCTTTATATATATATATATATATATATAATTTCTTCTCTTCCACCAAAAATCTTCAAGTGATCAGATTTCATTCACATTCACTCTCAGCACCAGAGCAAATTACACCCTAACTCTATCAAGAGTATCTTTGTTGGATGATTCCCAAGTAAAAAAAAAAACAAATTTTGTTTCCAGAGTAATAGAAAAATTTATAATTGGACCTAACATTGCTAGAGCAACAGGCTTATTACTCTAAATCTGAAATTCAAGTAGAGAAAATTAAATAAAAATAATTTTAAGTTTAAAATTTATTTATTCATCCATCACCATCTCTCATCAAACCTACGGTCAATGAAAATTTCTCAATGCCCATCATTTAACCTGCTGAAGCCTCACTAGAATGACAAACTCTCTCATCACCTTGTTAAAGCACCCAACCTATAGAGAATGACCTTCATCTCTATGCAAGGAGGGAAAAGAAAAACAAAGAAGGTGAACAATCAACATTTCTCCTGCACACCCAAGAACCCCAACTAGATTCAAGAACCGATGAAATACAAATTGGTGCTAAGAAATTCATAAATGACAATACAGATCTCCACCGCCACATTGTCTTAAGAAAATGGGTATGGTCAGTCGCCAAATAGCAAATCTATGATTCATTATTTATTAAGGGTTATAGCATGAATTTCATGTTTTTGCCACTTCACTTATTAAAATATAGATTCCAAATAAAAAATATGAAGCTTTCGAAATCCCCAAGTGAAAGAAAGCTATCATGAAAAAAAATCCACGTGTTAGAATAATGTTACAAAGGAAAGCTACTAAACTTCCACTAGAAAAATAACAAGTTGGATGCAAATTGATCTTTATAATCAAATCTTACCTAAGACTTGCTGAGATTCTTGGCCATTCAATATCTCAACATGTCCAAGTAAGTCACAAACATGTTAATGACTACCTCATTCAACATTGCGCTACTCAAGTACTCCATTTGTTTAACAGCCACTAACAGTCTCCATGCACTCACAATCAAAAGTCTGGCACACTGAGGGTACATCATAAATTAAAACTGAGTATTTTCAGTGTCAGTTTTGTCCCCCATGTAGTAATTTCTCTCTCCTAAATCAGAAGTGGCTTAACTTGACAATTCTCGTGCTTGAACTCCAAATGCATATAAAATGTCCCTAGAAAATCACACGTCCATAGTGACTCATATGTGTTTCAAAAGTATATTGACCCTACCTACAATTAGGCCCTAAATATAAGTATGAAGATACAATTGAACGAAATGATACAGTAATCCTTTCATGCCTTATTAACTGTGCATATAATATAGTAATTACTCCTAAGGACATGCACACCCGAGAAATAGTAGGACAACCATGTAAATTTCACAAAACTATGAACTCAATGCAATAAGCCAAAAATCTAGGAAGATAAATGCAATTTATCCTTTAAAAAAAAAAAGCTAGTACAAACAAACTCAAGTACAAATAATTAATAAATTTTTCATGTTAATCAAAACTATGGCAATCTTTTGTTCGGAAAAAACAAATTATTTATTTTAAAAATTGAATACAAATGATATAAATTCTACTATAATGAACATTAATAATGAGTAGCAAACTAAAATTGTGGATTAAAAACTATTGGCACATTCATCCAAAACTGTGAGTAACCTTCAACTAGCATTGCTTGGATTGATAGATGCAACTAACTCTTCGTTAAATATGATTGTCCAAGGTATGTGATTTATACAAAAGAAAATAGATGAATCCAATTGTTTTATCATTCTTACTTATTTTGAGAAGATAGGTAAGTTCAGACTCAGTGTCCCAGTTTGCATTTAAAAAACAAACTTGTCTGAAATAAAATGACAATGTATCAAATAGCTAATAAATTGAACATGGTACAGGATATAATGAATCAAAATCACCAAGCACAATTAACATGCAATAAGGAGACGCATACCAAAGGAAATCCTCAAACTGCACGTCCCTTGGATTGGTCAAGCCACCAAGATTACAATTTTCAGCTCCAGAGAAAAACAAAATGTAGATTTGATGTTAAAAAATAAGTAAATGACTCAAAGATATGAAAAATCCATGAATAACACTATTGTAACAGTATCAATCAAAATATGACATATGTAACAGCCTTTAGCTTGGTAAATATTGCAAACTTTTTTTCTTTTTTTTTTTGAAGCAATGCATGGAATACAATTCAATATATGATGTGCAAAAGTGTGATAAAAATCTTAATCATTTGTATAGAAATAACACCAAATAATCAAAATGGCATACAAAAACATCCTGATGTGATGCAATGAAGAGTTACACAAGAATTTAAAAAAGAATTAAATTTTAGCTCCACAAATTATCTAATCATGCATCAAAGTAAGTCAATTATAAGTAATTCGCGGTGTTCGATTTGCTAGGCAAAGAAACTACGACAAGAGAACTAAACTCTTTAAGCAAGTGCGAAGGAACAATAAAACAAAGGCTAGTAAATAGGAATCCCACAGTTAATACAAAGTTGTTCACCTTGAGACCTTTAGCTCTCTCTTCCTACGGAGACTAAGTTGAGCGACGGAAGATTGTCCAAACTAGCATGGAGGTTGCCACTAAGATGGAAGCACCAAGGAACGTTGCCGTGGAAGAGGATCTCGGAGGTGGAGGCGGCACGGAAGATCGAACTTTGATAATCCAAGTGTAGACGGAGAAGTGTTCGTCAATAGAGTCTACAAGCGTCGGCAATATGCGGTCCAAATATTCTTCGACTGTATCGTCGAAGTCAAATCCGACGTCAAAGAATTGTGATCGCAAAATGTTGACTCTTCCGTTGCGGTCGTATTCAAACCCGTAGTTCCACTCAGCATTAATGAAGGGGGAGCACCATGGGGGCCGGCGGCATGCTTGAGGGGGAGAGAGAGAAAGAATTGTGGAGAGGGGAAAGGGATTTAATGCTTGATTGGATGACGTGGCAAAAATATTAAAACTCCAAATTAAATTGATTTGAAATTTTATTACTCATGAAGACTTTCCATGTTTGGATTTCCAAATTAGGAAATAATTCAAATTTTGAAATTTCAAATCTCTAATTTGAGGTTGGGGAAAAATATGGGATGATGCGTATGGGAGGTGATCGTCGGCGAGGTGGAACTTGGCCGGCGGTGGGGAATTCCCTAGGGGCCGGCGGCAAGAGCAAGGGGAAAGGAAATTGGAGGAATTTTCTAGTGGGAAGAATATCATGCAAAACAAAACAAACTAAATAAAAAAGATAACTAGAGAACTCACTAAGAGATCTCAAGGGGAAGCACTCACAAAGAGAACTTCATGCACTCACAAAGAGAACAAACATGGGAGATTTTCATTCATTCAACAATTCAATAGTCCTCATACAAGATACAATGGCCATATAAATAGGCTCCAAAGAAAATAAAGTGCAAAAGTCTAAAATGCCCCTTGGGGCTACAAAAGCAACTACTACCCTCAGGGGTAAAATGGGAAACTACGAAAATAAAAGCATAATATAAAAAATTGATGGTACAAGTAAAATCAATAATAAAGGCTCGCAATCATGGTCGTCGATCTCCGTGGTCGTCTCTGATGGACGCGCCGAAATCTCCTATCGATGGCCTCATCACATCCGAATAATAGTAACAACAACAGCTGCTTTGACTTTTTCATTTTCAAAATTTTAGCAACTTGGCTAACCACGAACCAATTGAAAAACATAAAGTAAAATGAATATGAAAAAAATGCTCCAAATTGGATGATATTGCATACAAAAAATGAAAAGTGCTTCCTTTTTAATCAAGGCTGATGTAGATTGAATTGAAGAATGATCTAATGCGGATTTAATGGAGGGCCTTAAATGATCATCACCGACTTGATCTTCTTCTCCCATTACTCTTACAATTGGCTTAATTTCACTGTATTCTTCCTTCAATTCATTCTCCAATCGCAAGAGGCTTCAGAATTATTCTTAGAGGGAGAAAACAATGTGATTAGTGCCCTAGTATGCATGCAGGAGTGAAAAATTCCATACAATGCCCTCAAAGAAGTTGAGCTTTGCCAAGAGAGAAATACTACGCTTAGAAGGAGAGAGGGAGAGACGTATGGTGAGGGAATAATTTGTAGGAGGGACGGAGAGAGAGGGGGGAAGAATAAAAGAGAGTGAATCTTTACAAAGGTAATTTATCATTGAATTAATTCTTCAATTAGAAGCAACAACAGCCAAATTTATACAAATAAAAAAGTACATAATTCCATACAATTCCTTCAAAGAAGTTGAACTTACGCCAAGCGAGATATAGTATTCTTAGAAGGAGAGAGAGGGAGAGATGTATGGCGAGGGAATAATGGTCCTTCAAGCAACAACATATATCATGAAAATTAAGTTATAGCTAATGCTTATAGAAGAATACCATAATTTCATGAAAGTGATTATATGCTTGTTTGAACCACATATCTAAGGTCCACTTAAAATCCATTGGACCTTAAATATTTTAAGAAATTGAATTTAAATACTTATTTGATTGATTTGCCTTTAGAATTTAATCACGAAAATCTAATATCATATCGAGGGCCATGCTAGAGTGCTAGACCATTTAACACCGAGCAATCTTTCAATAAAAGAAGCTTCAACATCAGATAATATGTAAAACCCGGAACTGACGATCGTTAGCGTTGCACGCATCTCAATGTGTCGCGACAAAATTTAAGTGAAATTTCAAAGTCATCGGATTTCGACGAAATTAATTTCATAAAATTCTACGTAAAATTTCGAGCAATTTCATATAAAGAACATTTAACAAACTTTTCTAAAATTTGAAATTAAAAATCATGAAAGATTCATAATACCTAAACTACCCTTAGTAAGTATTAAAGTCGAGATAGTTTAAGTGAGGGCAAAATGGTACTTTGGCTTTTCCCTAACCTCCCACTCATATTAGGGGACAGAAATTCATTCGTTCCCTATCCATTCGTGCGACCAAACCGAAATGCGGAAGGGAGGCGGACAGAAGAGGCGAACGAGGGGCTTAGGGCTCCGGCGGCCGGGTTTGGGGGAAATCGTAGAGGTGACTAAGGGGAAGAAGAATGTATGTTTAATTTAAGCATTCTCCATCTTATCTCAAAGATTTTTGGAAGAGAAAAATTAGAGTTTTCTCCAAACTTATTTTTCTTTCAAAATTTCTTCACAAAGATGTTTCCTAATGGTGTTAGAAAGATATTTATGAAATTTAATTTAAGTTTTATGGAAATAATTTTGAAATTTGAAAATTAGGATTTTTCCTAAAATTTAAATTTCTTAAAGAGCTTTCACAAAAATATTTTCAATGAGTCCTATGAATGTTTCTAAAATGGAATTTTGAGTTTTTTTAAAAACATTTGCATTTTTTTAAATTTTTTTCTTATTAAATAATTCCGAAAATGATTAAGGTAATTATTAAATTAAATTTAGGGGAAACTTTGGCATGATTTCAGTATGTGAAAAATAAAATTTAGGTTTCCAAAAATTTGGGTATTTAATAAATCCAAAAATTAATATTAATTATTATAAAATATTATGGTGGCTAATAAGAAAATTTAATATCTTTTAATTGAAAATGAATAAGTTTATGAAAAGTTTCGATAATTTAAGATGTAATTATTGTTGACATTTTCTTATGTATAATCTTAATTTGAACATTACGGGGACCACACGTGTCTAAGCAACGTCATACATCATAGAGATTGCTTTGCGATACTTGCGAGGTAGGTATTGACATTTAAATTAAGTTTATGAATTTAAATTAAGTTAATATTGTACTTTCAAATGTTATGGTTATTGATGAAATTTTCACATGTTAATATTTATGAATTTCTGTAATTGTTTTACTTTTACATTTATGTTTATATTCATGTTATGGTATTAGAAATGTTAATCTTGTAAAAACAAAATTCAAGGCATAACTGATATCGAATTATACATGAAAACTTTTGAAGAACATATGATTTTCTGAACAATTTAGTCTCTATGATGTGTATATATTGATTTGCATGTGCATGATGATCCGGAGTACTAAATGGTAAAGAGGAGGTTCTTTGGAGCCAATGTTAAAGGGGTTCTACAGAGCCAATGATAAAGGAGTTTTTCGGAGCCAAATGATAAAGGAATGATCAAAAAACTTGAATGTGTACCTGATTAGTACAAAATTCTAGTACTTTCGGGACGGGTGCTTTATATATATATATGTGTGTGTGTGTGTGTGTGTGTGTGTGTTTATTTACTTTGTGCATTTAAGAAAAGGCTATAAATGGTAAAGAAAAGTTTATGAAAGTTTATGAAAAAAGAAAGAAAAAATGTTTTAAGGGAAAGGTTTCAAGAAAACTGATTATGAAAATATCTTAAAACTTATGCCTATCAAATGTTTAGTATAATCTTTTATTGTTTTAATTTCATGATTAATGACATGTTTTAAATTATTTCATAAATTTAAGATAAATGCTTATTACCTGATGAGCGTTCGCTCACCCTACTTTTAGGAATATATTTCAGGAGAAACTGATAGAAAGTGATGGCAAGACAACAGTTTACCTGCCGTTGTAGAGGACCTCAGGATGTCAGGTTTTTTATATTTTTATTATGAGTTGAGTCAGTAGATGTATTGTGGAGTTAGTTTTTGTATTGTGTTTATGTTTTAAGTTGATGTATATTTTGATAAATTTGTTGCAAAATTTTCAGTTTGAATGTTTAGTGGCTCTTTCTTATGTTGTATGAATGATGCTCATGTTTGTCTTTTATGAAATAAAACTTCTATGATTAAATATTATATGTGGTCTTCATACGATTGTCTATTCCCGCCCCGTTAATTCGGGCTAGCCAAGCCGGTTTGTCACATAATATTGATATCCTTGTGCTTCCAATTGATATTACTGTACAAAAAAGCAAGGTAGAACAAAATATTACTAATGTAATGGTTGCAAAGGCTTATAAAGTATCAAAATATTTAGTTCACTAGAAGAATCAGCCTCCTACAAACTCTTAGATCACACAAGAAGAGTTGATGAAGAAGATTTCAATCAATTTGAAGATAACCTTAACTCTAACTCTTTGAAGACAATTTCTTCTGGCACTGGGGAGTTTATGCAGTACATAATCTTGACTCCTTTCGCTGAAGTAAATAGAGTACTATGTGCCCTGTCTCATTCACGTATCAAAAAAGGATCAGCAATAGAATTCTTTTTCTTTTTTTTCGGTTTTTCAATATCAATACGATATTCTATTTGTATTTTAGCTATCACAAGGATTTATTAGGGCTAGAGAATCTCTATTAAATAAGTAAATGTAAATAAGGGTCTTAGCCAAACAGAGACTCACGATTATGCCCAACTCTAGAATGAATCCATATTAGAACAATGGGTGATTTTAAATTTGTATTTTATAAAGCTTATTTTTTATTTTACCAAAAAAAATTACTCTTTTGGATAATATTGTTTTAATTTGGATAATATTGTTTTAATTTTGAATTAGATAATATAATTTACTTTGAATTATATGATAGGATTAATTTTAAATTTAAAATTTAAGCCTTATCTTTATAAATGGGATTAGTTGATGTTATTTCATTATTTCGAATACAAATTAAGCAAATATTCCATTATTCCATATATCTCTCTCTCCATCCACTATCCCTCTCGACATCTCATGAGAAAGCCTTGATTTAAGCCTCCCTCTCTTCGCACCCGTTCTCAACAATTGCAATAGGAAATTCCAAGGCAACCCAATTCTCCTCTTTCCAAGCCAAATGACCTCCAGCTCATGGAAAATCAAAGAAGATGAAGCTCTTCTGGATTTCTCCAATCAATCACCCTTCCTGTTCTAAACTCTCTCACACCAATATGGAGAAAACAAGTACTTTAAAAGAAGGATTAAAAAAAGATAAAAAACTAATCGCTTTCAAAAGGTCTTCCTCATGCTTTTTCCTGACGACATTTTCATCAGATTGCAAGACATTCGTTTCTACTTTGCAAGACAATAATCCAGACATTTATTGTCGACAAGAATATAATTTTTCCCTTGCATAACCGAAATAATAATCTTAATTTTTAAGAAGAATGGCTAACATATTAAGCAAATTTAGCTCAGCATTTCCATTGCGTAGTTTTTTTCCCAAGACAACTGTAGCGTAAAATTATTCATGACTGGCCCCATCTTATATTTAGTTGCATTATAGTAAGAAGGTGGTATGATGCTTTTTAGCTTTGTACTACTGTAAGATGTTAGCATATTAGGTGAAATAAATGATTTAGTACTTATTTGTTGTCAAGCGCAGATCTTTTGAAAATACATGAGTCAAACTGCACCTTGCTAAATGTCCTCAATGCAAGGGATTAAATATTTATCATCTATACCCCATCAGTCCACGTATAAAAATTGCAAAGTGCCTCGCAAGCTAAAATGCGACATACAGCACCGAAATATAAGCAGGCCCAATTAAAAAATAGGGGGAAACTTTACATTATTTTACTTAATCAAAGGAACAGAAAAGAATCAAGTCTAAGAAATTGCAAGGAAAAAGATCTACCCGAATACAAAAGTTCTGCTCTTCTCCATAATATTGTATGCATGACAATGCGCTTGATAAGAAGAAAATGGTTCCAAAATTAAGGAATCCTTCCAGTCCCAAACGAACTTAAGAAAAGCAGCGCCATGGATTTAATCATTAAATAAGATCATACATGCTGCAGCAACTGATACTCAAAACAATATTGCATTTTTTTTCTCTAAATTGTTGGCTTCATAACTCCAATGTTACTCAAGCCCCAATCTTCCTAAAGCATTTAGTTTGGCCTCAACACAAAGATGCATATAACATGGAAATAGACACCGTGGAAAATAATCAAAAAGGGGAATGACATGAAATTAAATTAAAATGAAAGTAAAATTAAAATAAACACTATAGAAGACAAATACAATATTAAAGTAGAAGGCATGAAAAACATTTTAGAAAAAGAAATAGAGCACCTTTCAGACCTCTCATCACCACGCAAAAGCTCATCTACCAAGGCTTTCACTTTATCATCATACAAAGCTTGAAGATTCTTCCTCTATATTAGAAAGACAGCATTAAGGTAGCCATTAAAGAAGCCGAGATTTAACAGCAAAAAAATTGAGCAACCATCGTTGGTGTAACTTAATATCTGCTCCAAATTTCACATATATATCAATAAAAAAGGGAGCGACAGAATTACTAGTCTGAATCAAGTTTGACTTATGTCATACATTTTTCATTTTTCACCTACATTGAAGTTTAAGAACATTAACTACAAGTCCTAACTCAAGCAATCCAAAAGATTAGTGGGTTAGGCTAATAATTTTAATGTGATATGAAAACCAAAAAAAGTAAAACTTGGTCATGACTCTGGTAGTCAAAAATACACTTCAGTGGTTTCCACGTGTACAAAAAAGTTGTAGTAATAAAGCATATATGATTAATGTGGATAGATTATGAGAATATATATATACTCACACACAAAACTAACATTGTCAGAAGTTGGCAAAAAGATTTGCACAGCATATAGTAAAAACCGCATGTGATAAATAAAAAAAGGATTTGGTTTCATAAATACAACCCCAAATAAATAGGAAAAGGCTAATGAGGAGGAGGAGGCTGCTTTACTAAATTTATACATTGTAGTTGAACTTCCAAAAAACCTTACCATGAAGTCTAACACAGAATGTCTTAAAGTCTAAAGTTTGTTAATGCGGATTAACAATGACATGCACAAAATCAAACAAATATACTCAAATTAGTATAATATTATAAATTATTAATTTAGATGAGTTTTTGTTGCTGAGATAGAAATAATAAATACGAAATAATTCATGCAAATGAAAAATTAATAGCCTTATCCTTATACTTAAAACAATGCATTAAAATTTAAAAACATAAAAATATTATTATTATTTCTCATTATTAAGTTGTATAACAACTGTCATTTACTACCCAAGCAGGGATCAAATTAGACATTATTTGAAATACTTAATTGTTTTAATCTAGACCAATAGCTCTTTTGTTGAGTTATGCGATTAATTGATAATTGCCCAACATTCGGCATATATATGGACAAAGTTCCAGTGATCTTAAAAAAGGTTTTTTATTTTATAATTATTAAACTATTTCTTCATGTTTGCTGTAATGATGTCATAGCAATATTACAAATAGATTATTAAGTAATGCATTTGCTTTTATTAAATCTCTTTGCGCGAAGTTGACTCCATGACTACAATGCTATTAAGTATTAACTCAGTCCACTATAATCGGGACATCACTTAGTGTTGAATCATTGCTAATGCTCAGAGATAATAAAGCCAAACTCAGTTTTCAACCTTGCTTAGGGAGTTAGAAGATGCCTAGTGACCTTATTTGTTAGTTGTATACAGTTTCAGGAAAAAGAAAGGTCCTCTGCTTTACGAAAATTTTGTTTAACATTTCATTGTATTATTGGTTTCTTCTATTGATTTATCAACTCTAACTAATATGTGATTTGTTTCATGGTCAACTCTAAACTTGTATTCTAATTAAGGTTTACGTTCAGAAATGATACAACGATCAAATTCAAATTCAGATTCAAATTTTGACTATTGTTCAATTTTAGATTCAGATTCATGAAAAAGTTATACTGTAGATTGTGATGTAGATGCAGGTCGTTCAAAATTAGATTTATAATCATATTGTAACTATAAATTATTTTCTGCATCCAACGCGTTGTTTAAAAGATATTCATGAACTAAAATATCTTCCATAAGTATAGATTTGACCATGAATTTATTGTTGGCGGATTACAGCAATTGAATTGTATTTAATTTACCTGCAAAACACTTGCCCTGTATAACGTCGTCCCCTTCAACTCACCGAGTTCATCCTCTGTAAACCAGAGTGGATTCCCAAAGGTAGTCGGGAGCATGTCAAGATACCTAGTCACAAATACCACCAAATAAATAAACAAACTCGATCAAACAAGTTTAAAAGCAGGTTGTACAAAACCATAGGAAACAATATGGAGAGCTGAATTCTTGTTCAAAACCATTGCAAGAATGATTACACTGGCTTCACCAACTCCCATTAAATGAAAGCCCCGTTAAAGACTAAACAATAACTAAAAAAGATTATTATAAAAGGTAGAAACGAAAGGCATGCATGGTACGGCTTCCACGAAGAGTTCGGTCGTAGGCGCTCCACGGTAAGGAAGAGAATCATAAGGAACCGGTCGTCTACGTCACCCTCCTCGAGCATTGCCCTGCATCTAGGACCTGTGTAAGGATCTTGGAGGACGCGCATAGGAGTGATAGAGAGATCGAGAGGAACAACCAAGGCAACTCCTACGAAATCAGATAAGGGCATTAGAAATCGGATGCAACGCATTATATATGTTGGAGCGGGGAGCATTGAGGCATTACCATCTTCAGAGGGGACGCAGGAGGTGAAGACGCCGAATCCTTTGTTAGGGCCGCAGCTCTTGATGGTGCAGCACCGGAGTTCGACTCCATTGACCTGGGCTTCCATTAGAGACTAGGAATTAGAGCGAAAAGTGGGAGAGGGCAGGAGCGAGGGAGACGGAGAGTGAAACCTGCAGCCATTGGAGGAAGAGCTGGAGTTTAGCTTCCGACTCGTGGTTGGCGCCCATGCTTTCCCGTCAGCCAGGGTTTCCGCGGGTAGACTGTAGTCTTCTAAACTTAAAACGAAAAGGAATACAAGTATTTAACAGGTTACAGGTATTTTATAAATTATAATTAATTTGACTATTTATGTTAATTTTATAAATATATTTTTTATGAATAAAACTAGGGGTGTCAATACTTGACACAACCCAAAAATTAGATCCGAATCTAACCCAAAAAAAATTGGATTCGGGTTGGGTTCGGATTAGAGATTTCGACCGGTTTGTAAAATCAGGTCGGTTCAGGTTAATCCGGAAACCAGAAATCAACCTGATTTGAACCGTTTTTAATAAATTACGAGAATTTTAAAACATTATTATGGAATAAGTAAATATTATTTCCAAAAAAAATCATGTTGCCCAAATTGAATTAAGCTTGATTTATTTTAAATTGATTGAAATAAATCTTACATTAATTTGATTTAGGTTTAAATAAATTGAATTAAATAAAAAATTAGTAAAATATTCCCGAAGCGGATATATTTCGAGTCCGAAAAATAAACCCGTTTGCAAAAAACATGTCAGGTTAGGATTTGGTCGAACAAGGCTGGGTAAATTCTAGGTTGGACCCGAACCCGACCTATGACCCTATTTTGACAACTCTAAATAAAATATAGGGGGATTTGCATGCATACCATGATATACTATAATATTTACATATCTAAGATCTACAACATTAATATTACATACAAACCTCCATAATTCTCTTTCATTCCAAATATGAGTAGTATAAATAAAATATATGAGTAGTATGAATGAAATATGATTGGCATATTTGATATTGAAATAATATAGTGTGGTATGTATATACTATTAAAGTTTTTGATATTAGATATGTAAATAGGATGATATAAAATGGTATGTATGTAACTCCATATTTTGCAAAGTTTTTTTAATATTTATGAATTTATACCATAATTAATCAAAACAATGCCATTATTTTAATTTTCTTCAATTCTTAATATCTTGGAAATATATTACAAATTGATATATCATAAAAAATTATCTTGATCGGGCACGAATCTCGAGGCAAAATCAGGCCCGAAACTTCAAAAATTAAATTCGAGATCACATGAACTTCGATTTCAAAAAACTTACAGTCAAACTGAGCGTCTCTAAAATACAAACCCAACGACACCAAATTTGACTCAATCCGAGCCCAAATCAAGGACCCGAAGCGCTATTGGAAGCTTCATACCACTGTTTGAGTTACCAAATACGACGAGTTTATAGTCGAATTGAGTGGCTCGACGAGACGAATCCAACGAGCCCAATATCACTGAATTCCAAAATCATTAAGGCCTCAAAATGCCTGACGAACGGCCATCATCAAGGGATTCAATATTGGCCGTCCATCCAACCACTCCCCATTTACCCTTGATCTCTCACCTATTTACGGGTCATGCCACACCAGAAATCTATAAATAGACCCCTCATTTCTCTTGAAAAGGGACCCAAGCAAGAAGAAAAGAAAAGAAGAGAAGGAAGAAGCTCCTCCTCGACCACGGTCGGAGTTTCTTCGGACCACCGTCGGAGTCTCGTCGGACCACCGCCTAAGGCCCTTGCCTTCGCCAGACCACCGTCGGAGGCCCTTGCCTTCGCCGGACTACCGTCGGAATCCCTCACCTTCGCCGGACTACCGTTGGAGGCCCTCACCTTCGCTGGACTACCGCCGGAGGCCCTCACCTTCGTCGGACCATCGCCAGATCTCCACCTGAGGCCCTCACCTTTGCCGAACCACTGTCAAAGGCCTTCACATTCGTTAGACCTCCACCTGAGGCCCTCGCCTTCGCCAGATCATCACCTAAGACCCGGAGTTCTGCCAGACCATCATCTGAGGCCCGAAGTTCTGTCAGGCCATCACCTGACACATGGACTTCTATCGTACAATTATTACTTGTAATCTGATCGCCCTCGGAGGCAAGTCAGCCCATTGTAACCGACTCAAATTCTAGTTGAATCATTTTCAACTGGGATATGCCCCGTGGTTTTTTCCTTTTCAAGGGTTTTCCATGTAAAAAATCTGGTGTTCTCTGTGTGTGAGCTGGATATATATGCAATGCTAAAACGTAGTATTCTAACTCTATCGCCGCATATGTTCTAGCCCGCAACACAAATATTAATAATAATATTTATAGTTAAGAATATTACATTTATTCTCTAATAAATAAATATTATTCACCCCTCAAATTTCTCGTAGTACCCCAAAAAATAATAGTAGATAACAACTAATCCAAGAGCCCTACATGATGAAAAGTCTGATTCTTAAAATTATTATAAGTAACCAAATACATAATAAGATTAGATCAAATCTAATTAAAAATTAAACATATTGAGGCAAGTCAGCCCATTGTAACTGACTCAAATTCTAGTTGAATCATTTTCAACTGGTTTATGCCCCGTGGTTTTTCCCTTCTCAAGGGTTTTCCATGTAAAAAATCTGGTGTTCTCTGTGTGTGAGCTGGATATATATGCAATGCTAAGACGTAGTATTCTAACTCTATCGCCGCATATGTTCTAGCCCGCAACACAAATATTAATAATAATATTTATAGTTAAGAATATTACATTTATTCTCTAATAAATAAATATTATTCACCCCTCAAATTTCTCGTAGTACCCCAAAAAATAATAGTAGATAACAACTAATCCAAGAGCCCTACATGATGAAAAGTCTGATTCTTAAAATTATTATAAGTAACCAAATACATAATAAGATTAGATCAAATCTAATTAAAAATTAAACATATTAAGCCTTGAATGAGGATATTGAAAATCATTAGTAAAACCTAATCAACAAAAGTTCTTCACAATCAACCGAGGCTAATTTTCATAACTAGCATCTTAGACTTTGCTCTAGAATATGTTTGTTGGCTTTGTGAAAATTTTATTTGATTGTCACTAATGCTGTTCTATGTGATAAAGATAGTAGAACTTGAGATATAAGGAAATTAGATTAATGATGATGCTATGAGTTGATGACATTACATTCTTAGAGAACTCAAATAGAAGATATATTGTATTCAATGAGATATAAAATTTCTTGAGTCATCCTTATGAGATGATCTTCCATTTGGTTAAGGTGCTCATAGGAGATGAAGTTCTATTACTCAGACAAATTATTCTGTGCGGATATCGGACCGTCTGGAGACGAATCAAAGCATGGAATATCATATGGTACAAAGTTGTGATACACAACAAAAAAATAATATGATACATTTTGATTTACCTCCGAATGATATTTGTATCCACATAATACTTTTAACTATTACTCTTGCATTGATTTTCCCTTTTCGACCTTTTGAAGTGGCCCATTGCTTCAAGTAGTCGTTCACCGTGTCCACCACAAGCCAACTATCCATATCAAACGGTCCAAACCTTTCTATCCCTTTGATCATCCGTGGATCTTCTTCTCTCCACAAGTTCCCGCAAGCCAGTACAAATCTCCCTCTCTCGCTCTCACGAGTCTCACAATCCCAAGTCGCAACGCAGCGCTTCGACTGCCGCTCAACCATCATCAACCATGTCCGCCGCCGCATCAATCGCCGCCGTCTCAATTTCGAATTCCCATTCTTCCAATGCTTCGGTTCTAGCCCAGACCAAGGTGAGCTCGAATGAACTCTTATTCAAAAGCCCGTCAATTAGCTAAATCAACAACTTCCTTATCACGCATTGCAGCAAACCTCCTCCTATCGGCTTTTACTCGATGAGAAGAGGAAGAGCAGATTCTTACCTGCGATTGAGGTCAAGAGGATCGGCGGTGGAAGAACTATCTCTCTACGCGAAAGGAGAGGGATCGAGATCACGGCGAAGACCGCCGGAGCGTCGAAGAACATCGAGGTTGAAGTAGACAAGCCCCTTGGTCTAACCCTAGGGCAGAAATCTGGTGGCGGGGTTGTCATCACTGTAAGCGAAGCAGCTTAATCCATCATCTTTCTTCTCGATTTTCACCCTTTCTGTTGAAATTTTGTCAGGCTGTTGATAGCGGTGGGAATGCAGCGAAGGCTGGGCTCAAGTCTGGAGATCAGGTTTTGTACACAAGCAGTTTCTTTGGTGATGAACTTTGGCCTGCAGATAAGCTGGGATTCACCAAAACAGCTATCCAAGCAAAGCCTGACTCTGTTTACTTTGTTGTGAGCAGGTATGAACAAGTTTTGTAAGATTGTTGACCGCGATTTCTCCGAAAGATCTCTAGATTATTCTAGTGATAAAAATGGTTGATAGAAACCAAAATTTTGCCAAGATAGAAGCAGCAGCTGAAGCACAGGCTTGCTTTAGTTCAGTTTTAGTTAATATTTGATCTAAATGATCTAAATGCTTCTTGCATTTTTTGTTTGTGTCCGTTTTAGTTCCAAATTTTTTTCAGATGCTCGATTTAATTCCTCAACTTCACAAATTTGGGATTTGAGGTTTTTACAGTCGATCCCCATTATTTTTAGCCAATATTAAGCGGTGAAAGTATCTTTAAAAAAATGAGAGAAATGGGAAAGTTCATAATAGCACCAAACTGATTCTAATTTTGCGAGTTATAGAACTAAATTGATCGTCTGGAAAAGTTTGGGATTAAAATAAGCGAACATAAAAAAGTGTAAGAATCATTTTGGTTGTTGAATCCAAATTTATTCGTGGGTGATGTCTGACCCTACTATCAGGTTACAGCTAGAGAATCAAATAAAGGAATTGGCAAATATAGAGAATAAGTGAGGAGCTTTAGCATCCGTATGAATAGTTCAAATGCCATTAAGTCCAAAATATGCTTCTTCACCTCTTATTTGAAGGGTTAAGTGGTCTACAAGGAATGCTACACTGAATAAAATGAAAACGTACAACAAGATGTGACAAGTATAGCTGACATACACTTGGACTGAGTAAGGTAGCCCTCTAGCAAATGCCTTGGGCAAGTTGGTAAGAATCAATATGTAAGGCGAGTCTCTGAAAGCGAGTCCTCAAAAGTAAAGGTTGAGTCCCCTTGGCATAAATGAATGCAAGCCAAAGACGAGCTCAGTCAATGAAGTCATGGTCATAGGCTTTAAAGGTGCGCGTTTTATTTTATATAGCTTGATCTAGGACATATATAGAAGGCAGGTGGCCTTGATTGTGGAGAATTGTTGTGATGGAGCGAGTACTTTTTGGGGCGAGTGGTCCTCATAGCAAAGACCTATATGTATGAGTCCTTGAGACGAGCCGACCAATAATGACTATATCATTAATGTAATCCTCCTAGGATGAGCTCGTACGTCGCAAGCTCCGCTAGGGTGAGCGTTTACTACTTACTCACAAGCTGGTGTTAGCGACTACCCTACAGAACAAGGCCTCCCTTGAGTATGGTTTGCTTTGATCACATGCTCCCTCTAGCTGAGTCCCGTGGATAAAAACCTATTTAGATACCTGCGAGTTATTTAGATAGACATATATGAATATACATTTATCATTTTCTCAAATACTCAAGAAATTTGTACGAAGAAACGATTCTTCAAGAACACAACTCTATTCCTTTCTAGCATCTCTATCTATTTGGAGAACAAATACAGGCATTTAAAGATGACATGTTTATTATTGTTAATCCAGAGGTGCAGAGGTAGATGTTAAGCGATTGCCTAAGAGACCAGCACCACCTAGATTTGGCAGGACCTTAACAGAATCTCAAAAGGCAAGTCATTTCGTTTAAAATTTCATTCTCCCTAATATTGAAATAGAAGCATGACCTGTTTCTCTTCTTCATTTTGGATCAATTTGATGTCATTTTTCTCACCTGTCTATATGCTTTCATGAAGACTAGAGCAACTCACATATGCTTAGACTGTGGATTCATCTACACTCTGTCAAAACCTTTTGATGAGCAGGCAAGTATCACAACTCTTTTTATACTAGAAAACTGCTTTAAGAAGCTACAAAAAAATCGTCCCAAACAAAACCTTAAGCTTAAGAATATAGTTGATCAAGAAATTCATTAAGAACTGCCCCATGAAATATTTTATCTGTGCTGTACATAATAATCCCTTTTGTTGCAGGCGGATTCGTATGTGTGCCCTCAGTGCAGAGCACCTAAGAAGCGTTTTGTGCGCTACGATGTGAACAGTGGGAAGCCAATTGGGGGCGGTCTGCCGCCGGTTGGTGTGATTTTTGGTCTGGTTTTGGGGATTGGAGGGGTTGCAGCTTTACTTGTATATGGCCTCCAATAGATCCATATGACGAAATTTTTATTTGTAGACATTCTTCACAACTGCAGATGTTCAACTTCCATGAGCTTGCTTTGTCTTCTTCGCTCTTGTCCTTGGATGTTTTTATATTAGCTTGCTTTCACAAGTTCTATTATTAATTGTAATTGTAATGAAGTTGCTGTTAAGCTATGAAGCTTAGTTAATATTTTACATATAAAAAGGAAAAGTCTATAGATAGTACACAGATCTAATTTGACATTATGGTATTTCTGAGAACTTTTATTAAGGATGTTCTCAAGCTTATTTAATATTTTACATACAAGATCTATTTTGTTGTCCTTTTACTGTCTTTTTGCTGTTCTTTTGCAAAAGGGCGGCAAATATTTAATTATGAATGCATTTCTACAATCTTTTTATTGTGTTTTTGCAACTCAGTAAAATCGCATGAAAAATTCAATTATTTAATAAATATTAAATATTTGTTGCACTTTTATTGTCCTTTTGCAAAAGCATAGTAAAAGAGAAATAAAAACGTAGCAAATCAGGACGATTTTCTTCGTCCGATGTCCGCACAGAATAATTAGTCTTCCGAAAGAGAGCAAAATTCCCAACCACCAAGAAAAAATGATCGCCAAATATTTCCAATTTTGTCTCCTATATTACCCATATAAAAAAAAATCAGAATACTAGAGAACTCTGTTTCATCAACAACCACTGCTACTTCCTCCTCTTTTTTCACATCCGAAGGAGAAATCAACTAATTTAAAAAAAAAAAATGGAAGAAGAAAAATATAAAGAAGAAGATCAATATATCACGGAGTCCAAATCGCTTAAACGTTATGAAAGAGAATAATAGCTGATATAAATTTGAGTCAAGATGGATCTCAAAGTCATTGAACTTACTTTGTAATTTTTTTCTCAAATGATATACCTCACATACTAATTCGATAGTTGTTCTGTATATTATCCCGGATTTGCTGCAACACCATAGCGCGCATGCAAGTTCTCGATAGCCTTCTCAGCTGACTTTGCAAGCTCAGGAATGGATACCTTGCACACTATCCAACCGAAATTTCAAAATGATCATAACATAAATCACATAGAAAAAATGGTTCTTATGCTAAGTCACACTACTATATGTCTTTAATATCTTTCAAATGCAGCTACAATTGTTAATTCAAATGATGGTTAAAATATTTGAAACTAAAACATGTCAAATAAAAAACCTGAAGTAGAATCTTTCATACCTCGGGATGTTGCTGCTTGAACTTCTGCCATGAACTCAACATACGAACCCTAGAAAACAACACATAGGATCAATAATAGTATGACAGATTGTACAGAAATTATATTTTTAATGTTTAAAATGATGGACCTTAATTGATTTTGTGTTTTCATCAATCTTATCCGATAACTTCTCATATTCCCTTTCTGCTTCCTCCGCTAATTGCATACATGCTTGTGTTTGGATCTGATAAACAAATGAAGATGAAGTCCCCATTCAATACATAACAAGAATGAAAAGGTGTTAACATCATGTAATTACATATAAAAACAATAACACAGTCTCAGTAAAGTCAAAATCGAAATTCTAAGAACATGAAAAGAACTAACTCAATGCAATATGATCAGGAGATTATGAAACCTAAACTGCAGCCCTAAGAAGAATGATGGATGCTTCAACAGATCTAGAGTCTAAAGAATACAAAAAGAACTTACCCATTAAAGATCTGTTTTGATTTTTAAACGGACATAATCTAATGAAAAGAAATGGGAAGCATCTAAGTTACCATCAAATAGCTACAATCTTGGTAAAAAAAATAAATTAGTGTTCAACTCGATGATAACTCTTATCAATCCTTACTCACAAATCATACTCCCCAAACAACGCCTGTTGATCGTCTCCTCACAAAAAAGTTATACCCCTTACTCAATAGACAAGAAGCATTTGACTCCGTCAGAAAACCTTTCCGCTTCTCCTCGTTTCAACAGAATCGGTAATTCAGCTCCGCTGCTCTCGCACCAACTTCACCTTAATCCTCGCATATCATTCCCGTGATGTATCCTTTCAGACTTTTTATCTCAAAATTCGAAACTAAACTTAATCATAGTAAACATTTCCGGATAATAAAGAAATAAATCACAAACAATAAATACACTCGTCCATATATCAATACAATCGTCAATCAAAGGAAAATTGCCATAGAGCATTAGGAGGACTTCGATGATTCATCAGACAATCCGGAGTATTTTTTAAAATTTCAACAATCAAGAACCGCTCATTAAAATTTACAAGTATCCTCTCGCAACAAAGGAGAATGATCCATTCCGAATAAATTATAGACATTACCTTGAATCTCTTGGAGATTCTAGCGTGAGAGGCATCGATATCCTTGAGAACGTCAGCGTAGTACACATCAACTCTCCGTTTCAAAGATTCTAGGCTGGAACAAGCCAGATCCTTCAGATCAGAAGTTGTCGACAGCGGTTTCGCGGGAGTACGCGGAGAGCGGAGGACCGAAGGCGGAGACAGAGCCTTCTTCTTGCTGGAAGCCGCGGAGGCAAAGAAGTTGAATCCGCACGCTTTGCCGGATCTGGCCTCCGGCGACGGCGAGGGGAGAGGAGAAAGAAAGGATTTCGCCTTTGAGAGCGATTTCGCTGACGAAGCTTTCTTCTTCATTTTACTCTCCCTCAGCTGAGAGCGCGGGACTGGAATTGCCGCTTAAAATGGCGGTGTGTATTTAATATTTATAGCCACTATTTTTTTGGGCATTTAAGAGTAACACTCAAATCTAACATATTTATAAAATTAACACTAATTATTTTTTCTTTTAAATAATATAAAAAATTTGTCAAACAGCGCAATAAAATCCTTATATATATATATATATATATATATATGTATAACAATTTTTTTTTCTTTTTTTGCATCCTATTTTTTTTTTTTTTATCATATTTTGAAACGAATGTGATTCGTCTATTACATATTTGTAGTCGTCGTAAGTCTCCACCCAAAAGCCAAATATAAACACATTTTGTGTTTTCTCTCCGCTACGAGTAGTGTTATGTCAATACTGATGTCGTATTTTTTAAAATGTGAAAATGAGATTTGATTTGTCATTCGATTGGACGGTCACGACTACAACAAACTGAAGAATACGGTTTGGTTGAAGATGACCTTAAAAATTACCATTTCCCAATTCATAAATCAATTTTTTTTTTTGGGACATTTAGGCCATTTAAGGCAAACTCACACACACAACGCATACACATAGACTCGAACCCTGAACCTCTTAGTTGGAAGCCTAAGCTCTCAACCAATAGGCCAAGGAGAGTTGTGTATAAATCAAATTTGAACTCTTACATTTTAAGTTGTAACTTTATTTAATTTTTTATAATTTGTAGCTGCGCTAAGTAATAATATTACATATCATCGATTTAAAAAAAAAATCAACTATCTAAGAGTAGTTGGTATATAAACATAAAGCCTAGTTAAAATCATTGATTATATGACATAATTAATACCAATTCAAGTAATAATCTAGCGATAAACCAAATTAATCAAAAAAATATGTAAATATGTCAAATTTTATCAAAAATATTAATCAAAGAGGCAGATTTTAATAATTTGGTTATTTAAATCAAATTAAGTGAATGTCTTTATAATTACATAAAATATGAATAATTCCTCTCTAAATTAGTATGGGGTCTTTAGTGAAAAATATAAGTTTTAAGTTAAATTTTTGTATTAAAAAGCTATTTTAAGAAGCACTAAGAAAGCCTTTCCAAACAAAACCTTAACCATCGCTTATCAGTCAAAAAATACAGATGATTTTATTAGATTCAACAAACATCAACATAGAGTTATATTTCATCCAAAGGCGCATAACAGAAAGCAGCAAATTATCATATCAACTTGAAAGATAATGCTAAATTTCTCCCTCAGAACATTAAGAGTTCGGTGAAAGTTATAAAACTGAGAGGTTCTTCAAACCATTCTGCGATTTATTAGATGCAAAATAATAGCATTTCACAGGCCTAGAACATGAAATGAGTCGCTCACGCTTCAAGAGTCAGAAGACTTGACAATGAAATTCTGGCGACTGATTGGGTTCATCACCACCGGTGGACCGGCGGTGCGAGGCCAGGCCTGGAACTTCTTGTCAGTTGCTTCCCACCATTCCTTGTCAGATACAGTCTTTGGAGTAGTACCTGATTTAAGAATCAGTTAGCGTAAATTATAACTTCAAAAAACTGAAGTGAAACAAGATAAAGTAGTTCTTAGAGATGGGCTCAAAATAATCATCCAACTATTTAGCTAATTTCGGTTTTGTTTGGGACAACTTTCTTACTGACTTCTAACATAGCTTTCTAATACTAGTTCAAAAACTTTTTGTATATAAACAATAAGAAAGCTATCCCAAAAGAAGCCTTAACCTCATAATATCACATTTCTCTAATTTAACTAATTGATCCCAAATAAGAATTTGAGAACATAAGTGATCCCAATTTAATCTTTGAGGGATAAATTGGGATCAAATTTATGTAACTTGGGAAAAGATTGGAGAAATATAATATTTTGAGACTAAATCAGCCATATTTTAATAGTAGGATATTATTTTGGACATTTTCCAGTTGTTTTTTGATTCCCCAAGACTTTTACTGACCTCCAAAAATCTTGTAGTCCGCTATTGATTTATCAAAGATATAGGCAAGGGCAAAGGACCCAGCCAAGGCTCCAATGATATATTTGGCTGCCATGTTTGAACTGAAAGAATTGCAAAGTATTCAGATATTAATTCATGTTACATTTTTTGCTATAACTTCAATGTAGAAGATGTTGAATCACATAAGACGATGAGAAACCAATATGAGAAAATAATAAAATAAATAAGTATTGCCTTAGCTTTTTTAGCACAAGATAACTTATGTGGAAAATATCATGATATTAACCATAATTCAACTATATAGAATTGAAATAATGAATCCTCAAGACTTCTACAAGTGATATTGCTCTACTATGTTGCAAGTCCTTGTGCAATTTATGCCCATATTATAGTTCGTCTATCCTTTCTATTTTCATATTATTACATGTTAATTTCATCTAAAAAACTGAATGAAGAATCTTCTAACTCCATTTTGCAAACCAAAACCACCAATAAGTTTTTTAACCGTCTTAACTTCAACTACTTAATGATGCTACTTCTAGAAGTAAGTCTAAGAAGTATCACACCCATAAGACATTTTTTTTTTAATAACCACTTTGCATTGATTACGAAAATAAAGTTCTTTTCATTTTTAAAATAAATCTAATATACTTAAACATAACATAATGTTAGTGTTACCAACAAACCAATACATTTGACAAATAGCTCCATACTTGCTCAATCAATTATGTCCGTTCTTTGCTAATTGAACAAGCTTGAACATTAATACGCATTTGTTGTTTGAGAGGTAGATTGCTGAAGTAATCATCTGATGCTTGTTTATTAGCCTACTTAATTTTTCTTTATATGTTATTGTATAAAATTTATACCAACCCTATACATTTTAAGTGAAGTTTATTAATAAATATGTTAAGTACAAAAAACAGCCATAATGATCAAAGCATTATATTATTCCATTTAATTTAATTTTCGTTCCTACTAATGTTTGAATATAAACCATTGACAAAGAATGATACAAATTTGAAATAGATAAAATTAACTTTAAAATATTAGCACCACATTTATTTTGATAAGCTAGATCAAAGCTCACTTGCAGTACAAGCTAGATATATTCTTGAATATTATTTAAAATTTTTTCCATGTTTAAACTCAGTTCGAGCTTGATAGGAAATAGATAAATCTACATATTCTTTGATCTTCTAACCACATTGATTAATAAGCATAAACCTTTCACATCCAACAAACTTGCATTTGCATATCATGAACTCTATTTTATTTTGCCAAAAGCAAGCATGACATTTTCTAAAAAAATTATCTATTCATTTAACATTTCACTATCAAACTATGCCATCATCAAATAGCATGCACCAAAGTACTTCACTCTATATAGTTTTAATAAAAAATTAAATGTCTTCATAGCTACTATAAAAAGATACGAGTTTATGTTGATGCTTCATATAATCTTACTACAACTAAAAAAAACTTTAATATAAACTACTTCTAAAGAAAGTTACTACTATAAATTCTATAACATTTATATGTAACGAAAATTTTCAACAAAACTTCACAAAACAATTTTTCTCCTTAATACTAACCAAATTAATTTTCATGATACTCAATCATATATTTGCTCAACATTAATACTTCCATCCTTTTATACACTTTTCCTGTAATTGAATTAGCACAAAAATAGTTTTAATAGTAGATTTTCCTACATAGAAGTAAGCAATTCTCTAACATCATTGCAATTTTCTAAGCATATATATCACTATCCTCTCCCCACACTTAAATTTATGATTCAAATACTCGACTCCCCTAGGTTTATCACAACCTACTAAGGCTTCGTTTGTTTTTTTTGTGCTTTTGTAAAAGAAAGTTTTAAAAAATATTAGTTCAGAAAATGGAGTTTTCTAACGGAGAAGCACATATAAAAAGCTTTCTCAAAACTGTAGAAAAATGAAAAAAAAAAGTTATTGGGAACGTGATTTGACGAACCAAACAACACAAAAAAATCTTCTATTTCCGAAAACGGAGAAGGCAAAAAAACGTTCAAACAAACAAAGCCTAAAATACTACTCAATTAGCTAATTCCTTTAATCTTTATTTGGGACAACTTTCAAGTTGCTTCCTAAAATGGCTTTCTAGTATAAAATTTTCTAATTCAAGAAATATTTGTACTAGAAAGTTGTTTAAAAAAGCAACAAAAAAGCTGTCCCAAACAAAACCTTAATCTTTACTTAGGAGGTTTGTCAACTAAACTACATAGATCCTATAATCTAGGCCGCTCCTTCCAATATAACTCCAAAAATTAACTTTTTGGCGCAAAACATAGTATATTCAAAATTTATTTATTTATTACTTAAAACTCCCATTTAATAATTTCTCTCATCAATATTTTCAACTTTAACTAATATCTTATCATCTTTATTTGTACATATAATTTTATTAAAGCCTCTCTATCCCCTTTCTATGGGCCCATCAATTCTAAATATCTCATTTTCTATCTACTTCATAGTCAGACCATGCGCCACCTTGCCTTAGATTTGGCAAACAAATCCAAATCCAACCATATGTTAATCTCATACATATAATTTTATTAACCTTCTCTATCTCTATATAATATTTTAAATTCAATTTTCTTTCTTTGGTAATTCTAATCTTCTGACTATGCTGCCTTGCCTTAGATTTTACAAACAAATTCAGCCAAATATATTGAAATGAGTGTAATCTAGTCTCAAACAAATCCAAATCCAACCATAGGTCAATTGAGGGAAATCTAAAAAATTTCTACACTTTGGAAACACAAATTTTGCACGCTAATTTGAGCAATTTTACGATATTATCAATGTTTCAACTTTAGATTATTTTAGTTGTCTTATTTTATAGTTTTTATCGTACAATAGTTTATTTGCTGTAAAAATGCTTTATGTTGATGATCCCTATAAACAAAAATGTGTGTTCCCTAAAGTCTATATTGATCCATTAATGATCTAATGGCTTTTTATTTCTGGTTCACTGTTAGTTCTCATACAACTTTTTGGTTCTTTGATTTTCTACTTGCTTCACTCTAGCCACTATCCATAGATTCATTATTCATGATTGCCATGACCTGGAGCTATGTACAATGCTAAAGAAGCTAATTCACCATTGTTGGAACCATTGCATTATGGTAGAGCAGACTGCTAAAACTGTTGATTGCCTGATTTCAAGTGACATGTGGCTTTAGCATTGAAGCAAAATTGAGAGCATCGATAATTTACTACCTTACATTTTGGAAATATAGAAAAATAGGGAATGCTGACTTGTGATGTTATGCACTATATAATTTAATCCAAATATTTGTGTGTTTTGCACTGTGGATGGTTTGAGAATTGAGAAGTTGTCGGCTTTAGGTCATGATTATATATGTTATCTCTACGCACGTTATTGCTAAATGAAATTTCATTTTTTCCCCTCAAACTTTAGAGTGTTGGTTGGATGTAAACTCCTCGAGTACGGGAGTCTTCCCCCTCTACCAACGTGCAGAAGATTCTCTAATCCAGTGAATTCTTAACTTGTTACCCTTTTTATCTACCCTCCTCTTTTAGTGGATGTCCCCGCCTTCAAAGAGTTGGTTGAATTTTCTTATTACCTCTTCTTTTTTGTATGGGTTTACGAAAGTCCCATAAATTTAGCCTTAAATCCCTCCAACCTTGATCGCCCCCTTATCCAGAGATTTTGCATTGGTATGCATTGCTTTTATTCCCTCCATCTTTGCTAATGTAAACTCCATGCCATGGCCTTGCCTTGTAAAAAATTAATCTTGATTATGAAACCTTTTTTAATCTTCTAGAAAATACTTAAAACTTATTTTATTGTTTAAATTTATGTGTGCTTCTTGGATTAATGAATTTAGAAAACATCTTATTATATGGATCCTCTTTGATAGATATGCATGGTGCTTTTGAAAGCACAATAATATAGTAGATTTTCAACTTTAGGACTTCCATTAAGAGATAGGTGCAACCAAAATAGATCTCTATCTGCAAAAGACCTCGAGTATGATTTTCATTTGCACACGTGACATCTTACTGGCGTTTAAGCATTCCAAAAAAATTAGAGAATCTAAAGTAGCTATGTTAAATAACCAACCTACAAGGGACAGTCCTAAATAAAACCTAATGATTTTTCTCCATCCCTGAGTGTTGACTAATACATTAGATCATAGCCTGTCTTTGTGAATAATTCAAAGGCTATGAAATGAAATAAGTAGATGAGAGTAACAGGTAAAAAACTGAACCGCTTTACTTTTTTCCCTTTTTTGGGAGATTCCTGAGCCTAACCTCTACAAGATCTTGGGAAATTCCTAAGCAATAACTTACACAAAACACACACCCTATTTCGTCCACCTATAATACAAAAGACTTCTAGAATACCTCAACAAAAATAACTCCAACTTCACAGGTAGGTCAATCAGATTACATCTAATAACGTAGCATATCAATACACAAAAGAAGTTGGTGAATCAAACTACTCATTAAAGTTTAAGGAAAAAACATGTAATTTCGAATCTGACTGAACTTTCTAGCTAGCAGCTAATATCAATGAAAGCTATAGCGGACAATTTCCATATTATTCCAGTGCCCATATAGAGTCACGCTAATCAAATGTGAGAAGCAAACTAAAGGTCTGTGTTGTATCGGATTTACAGAGGGATTTACGCTAAATCCAGCCAAACGGTTTTTGTGCGCGAGTTAAATCCCGGCGATGGATAAATCCCGGATTTAAGGATTTATGGCATAAATCCGGGATTTCCCTAATCCCTCAGTTCGTCGGATTTACGGGATTTGGCCGAAGAAGGGTGCGAAAGGAAGAAAGTTACCTTCAAATCCAGCAAGCTCCCGTTGTTGCTTCCGATCCGACAGGTAGGGATAGTCGTCGAAGGAGCGTAGTCGAACAACCACGAAGGTAAGGAGCCGAAGAAACGAAGCGTTCAATCTCTACACCTCCTGCAAAGCAACGAAGCCGAACAGCAACCACGAAAAGAGCCAACCCTAGACGCCGCTAAGTTATTATTGATTAACTTAATTAACATAAGTTAAAATATTAATAACTAAGTTAATTAATTAAATAATTAAAAGTATGATTAGTGTATAAATTAATTATCTAATTTAACTTAATTGAATAATTAATAATTAAATATTAATACAATTATCTTAATTAATATAACTTAAAATATATATTATTAAATATATAATCAATAGTGTAAATAATAATTAACGAATAATTTGTATTTAACATGTTATTACTTTTTTATTAATTATGACTAGAAAGTCATCGCAGGAGCAAAGTCGAACAACCACGAAGGAGTCGCAGAAGCGACGGGTGCAATCTATACATCTGCAAAGCAACGAAGCCGAAGAGCAACGACGAAAAGAGAAGATGAAAGGAAAACCATAGAAGCCTCTAAAAGTTATTATTGATTAACTTAATTAATATAATTTAAATTATTAATAATTAAGTAAATTAATTTAATAATTAATTGTATAATTAGTGCATAAATTAATTATCTAATTTAACTTAATTGTATAATTAGTAATTAAATATTAATATAATTAGATTAATTAATATAATTTAATATATCTATTATTAAATATATAATTAATTG
>NW_021319234.1:1877185-1923626 GCF_001605985.2 Dendrobium catenatum | reverse complement strand
GGGGGGGGGGGGGGGGGCGAAGCAAGAGGAATTTCGCCCGACTTACGACTGATGCCGAAATTATGCTCGACCTCCAAGTGACTATGGAGTTTTGCCTGAATACCATCTAACGCTGGAGTTCTCCCCAGCCGCTGACTGACATCGGACTTTGTCACGACCCAACCCGACCGGAACGAATCCCGCTCGCATCGGGTCACGACGGGACTTGAAATTTGAAATCTAGGATCTAGTTTTGGGACTTGCTTCAGAACTTTTTTCCAAATGTAAAAACAAATAGAAACACATAGCTGCTATAGACTTCCAAATATACAAAACAATTTATCTATATTTCTTTCATCAAAATAATCATATACAATATAGTTCATGGCTTATAGATAGAAAGAACAAAATAGAAAAGCCTTGACTGTACAAAAATCAAAAGTAAAAAATACCTAATCACTGATCAGACATAGAACTTCTAGTCCAAGACTTCCTTCAATTTCCCATAACCTGAAAGCCACGCAGAAAACAAGAATGAGCTAACAACTTAGCAAGACTACACTCACTAATCCAAATCTCCATAAATTCACATCAGAAAATACATCAGAAGCAGATATTCTAATAGCCTACAAAAATCGTATAGAAATCATATAGTCATCAGAATATAGACACTTGCTCAAATAGAAGTCAAATCACTGATATAGAAAAACGGAATTCACTTCATAAACATAAATCGTACAAAACAACAGAATCGTACAGAACATATTTCAAATCAGATAAAATCACATTTCAACATCAGATCACATATCAGATTTCAGATTCCCATACACTTACAGAATCTCTACGGATTCTGGCCCTTCATGCCTCCCTCCCCTGACACTGACAGAATCTCAACGGATTCTGGCCCCTTATGTCTCCCTTTGTGCTTGTAGCATCATAACAGAACATATATATGAAATTTTTAGAACAGAACTTATTCTCAGATTTTCAGATTTTTCAGACCCAGACAACGGAATCCCAAAGGATTCCAGCCCCTTATAACTCCCTTTTGATATCACAGCACAATAATTTATTCAAATCAGAAAATCGGATTATGTCATAAAATCGTCAGCAGCATAACGACAATATACGGAATTTCCATAAAATTCACAGACTCAGAAATTTACCAAATTACCACAGATAGTACACAACATCATTCTAAGACTTTCATTGTACTGAGACAGTAAATTCAGACATCCAGATAAATTGTTATTCGATCAAAACTTCGCAGAATTTAAAATACCTGGTAAAAATATTCCATAAAATACTAAAAACGTGCACAATTATCATTTCAGAAACATACCAAAAGTTACGCGATAAAACATTTATCAGTACAAAACGGAATCAATTATTCGCTAACGAAAACAAAATCCGAAACAAAAAAGTCAAAATCCTCATTTCTGAAAATTGAGAAAGGCGGAATGTGTCTTACCTCGAGTCGATCAACTTTCTCAACTGCAGCTACGAACAGAAACGAACAGAAGTCGTCCAAAAATCACTTTTTCTTCTTTTTTCCTTCGAATTTCTCTCATGGGCTTTTTTTCTCTCTTCAAATAGATCTCGTTTCCATATAAACCCATGCAGATCGTCCCGGACGATCCCAGATCATCTCGGGACGATATGTCCTATGGACGAATTTCGTACATACGAAATTAAATATCGTACCTGGACGAGTTGCTTTCTGGAAAAATTTCATACGGACGAACCCTAGTTTGTGCTGGGACGAACCTTCCAGCCAAAATTTTCTTCACAACCTGTATCGATCGTCCCAGGACGATCCAACTTCGTCCTGGACGATCCTGGAAGGAAAACATGAAAAATGAGCTTTCACGGACTTCTACCCGACGCCGGACCTCCGCTCATCGTTAGATTTCTACCCGACGCCGGACTTGTGTCAATCGTTAGATTATCGTCAAATATTTATCTGATGATAGATTTCTATCCATCATTAGACTTCTACCTAAGTATAGTTCTTCCAACCTCCGTCGCCCGCCAACTATGATCCTTCCGACCTCTGTCGCCCGTCGACTATGGTCCTGCTGACTTACGTTGCCGATTGACTACAGTTCTTCCAACTTCTGTCGCCCACCAACTACGTGTTGAGTCTAGTAATTAGGTTGTTAAGCCTAAGTGAATGTCCCAAGGCTACCAAGAGGGGGGTGAATTGGTAGTTTTAAAAAAACAAAGTTAAAATTTAAGACCCCTTTTTAAAAATTATTGAACCGAAATAAAATCTCTTTTAAATTTTGTAGAAAAAGTCCTATACAGGTCAAGTCAATCTTCAACCAACGGTTCAACCAGTCTTCACTTGTCTTTCAGTAATATAACAATATATCAATCATATATCCACATTCGTAGGCATATTCAATCAATCAAATCATCAAGTCAGAAAATCAGAGGTCGTACGAAAAATCGGCGGCATAACGGCAGCACACGGAATGTACACAGAAATCACAGATTCAGAAATTCACCAAATTACTAGAAATCGAAGAAAACAATATTACAAAGCTTTACTTGTACTGAAGCACTATTTTTCAACAGCCAGATAATTTTCTATTCGATAAAAATCGCGCAGAACTCAAAATAACGTGTAGAAACTTTACAGAAAATACTCAAATCATGTAAAAATATCATATCAGAAGTTGTGCAATAAAACTTTTGTCAATACAAAATTATGCACGTTTTTCGATAATTAAAGCACAAAACTGAGCACAGAATTATCAAAACTCGAAATGTTCGAAATAAAAAATAGGATTCGGATTTCTTACTGCAAGACGAACAAATCTTCCAACTGCGTCGACGGACGAAAAGCGCTCCGCGGGCTCCAAAACCAAGTTTTTTCCTTACTTTCCTTCACTTTCTCTCTCATGCTTTCACTTTCTCTCTCTTCAAATGAATCCAAAATTATCTCTATCGGATATTTATCAACACTGATCGTCCCGGACGATCCAAATTCGTCCCGGGACGAACTCCTCTGGAAACAGATCGTACAGACGAAATTAATTCCAATTTATTTTGTCCCTGGACGATGCTTTCGGGTTCAGTTCGTCCCGATGGTTCGTCCCAACCCTTCCAGGTTCGTACAGACGAAATTGACATTTTCTTCACAATTTTCTTCAGTTCGTCTCGTACTAAAGCCAGTTCGTATGACTAACTGCACTAAAAAAATCAGCTTGGAGGGGTTTTACAATAACATCGTTAAAGGAGGCGAAAAGTGTATACCAAAAGTTGATCGGCAACCAAGAAATGGAGAAGAGGAAAAGCAAACCCTCGACAGCTAGTCGAGTAGTGCTGCTATTGCAACTTTCACTATGAATTAATTAATTATTTAAGATTTTCCCCAAAAAATAATTATTTGAGTTCAATTTTAATAAAATGTAATTACTAATTACACTGTTAAATATTAGTCGTATAATTAATCATTTAAGTATTTATTACTAATAAATTATTAAATTAGTATTTGCACATCTAATTATAATTTTTTTTGAACACATCACATACGAATGATTTGAACCCAATGCCTCTTGATTGATAGTCAAAGATTTCAGCCAACAAACCAATGTGAGCTATATTAGTGCATGCATGCAAGCACGACTTAGGAGAGTGCGGTTGTGGGCACGAGCATGGTGCGAGCACAAGTCATGATGCGGACATGAGTGCAGGAGGGCTTAAAGTCGCGTGCGGGTGCAGCCGTCGGATTGCTACAGGCCAAAGGGTGACTCGGATCATTTCGGGTTGATTTTGAGTTTTGGATCAACCAGAACCAGACCAGATTTAGAAACTGATTAGAAATCAAAATCCAAACTCGTCCAATCAAAAAAACATGTTGACCTAAACCCAGAATTTTCTGGGTCAAGTTTTAGGTCAAATCAAATATTAACACTCCTAATAAAAATGAAAAAAAATAGCGCTAATTTATTTTTCTAAAAAACTAAGTGCATAATGTCGGGGCCGCACTTTTGAGCATGGAGGCGCCAATCAGCACAACACCTAGGTGCTAGAACACCCGACATTGCGGCATCGTAGAGGACAATTTTATATTTCTCTAATATGCATACAAACCTATGAAGCTTACTTCAAAACTCATACAAACATTTTTTGTATATACATTTTCACTTCTAAAATGCATAAAAAATGTTCAAAACACAAAAGTCCAAGCATAATTGACTTTTTAATTCGTGTCATAATAAGTTGAACAATGAACCAAATGCTGAACTTGAAAGTATTACATCGTAGGACGCAACCCACTGCCAACTAACACCACCGTCATCCACCATTAGTCACCATTTTCAATTTTACACTATATTCATTTTATTCAAATCAAATAAAAAATTCATTAACTTAAAAATTTATTTTACACTTTCCAAAGAACTCAAAAATATTTCTCTTTCATAAGTCTTTCTCGCCAACCAAACAGCCCGTTGATACTCACTCTATTGTAACCTAGCCGCTTTCCCTCCCTCCCTCACTTCACTCGACATTCCCTCGTCCGAAACGCCCCAGCCAAATCTCTCTGTGACGTTCTTGCTCTCACACACTTCCGACCTCACTCACGCCGACCCCATCTTCCCTTCCCAGGATGCCGACTCCGCCGTCCGACCCGACCTAGCCGACCTGACCTCACCGACCCAACCACAGCAGCTCTCCTCACTGCCATCCTCCGCCATTCTCCTACTTGTAGCCGCCGTTCAAGGTACAGTCCGCCGCATATTTCATCATACTCGAACGCCATCTCCTTAACTCACAGAGCACAGCCCCTCCCGTGCCTCTCGCTCTCTGCCTCCTCACCCGCTCCCCCTATCCGCTCACTTTAGCAGCCGTCTCATTTCAAACTAAAAAAAACAGAGCTCACAATGGAAACCGAACTCCTCACTACTCACGTAACCTGCACTCCATAAGCCAGCAGCTATTGTTTACAAGTCCAACCATCAGCAACCATATAATTAATGTTGGACGTGTGATCATTCTCTTTGAAAGGCTTTGATCCTCGTGATTGTGTGCGCGCAAGAGTCTAACATGTGCATAAAATGAACCCTCCAACTATTTAGTCTGGCTAATTGGTCTCTTGGATTTTGCTAGAAAATCGATTATTGACATCAGCTAATGCCAACCAATGCCATTGTTTGAATGCCTAACTATTTCTTCGATGGTTAAGGGCCTTTTCTTTTGGCTGTAATTATTTCGTAGTGTAAACAATATTCTTGCATGTAAAGGCAATCCTTTTGACTGCACTTACATTCCATTATTGCTTAGTTTTTTTTGTAGGAACATGTACTAAAGTTTGATTTCATGTAAAATAAAACTTACTACTTCGCAATGAACCAACACACCAAAAATAAATGTCCCATATTCTTTTTATGTTGCATCTATTTTATATCAAACAAATGTTATGTAGTTGCATGGGAGCGATATTATGTAGCTTGTTGATTGAGAAATAATGTAAATGACATTATAGTTTTTTTCTTCTCCAATTCATCCCTATTCAATTGCATATCGAGGATTGCAATATGTAAATCTGAATTGTGAGTGGTGGGATCATTGTTTTAATTCAAATAAAATGATAAAATCTTAGGTAGTTTTGAAAAATTGGTTTTAGTTGGGTTGTAACTTCCACTTAGTGCTTTAGCTTCAATATTCATAGTTTTAACGATGTTGTTCTACACTTTTGTTTATAGTTTATCATAATTTTGAATTTCATTATATATTTTTATTACGATGAGTTGTACAATTATCAAATATTGTATTCATTAATATAAAAATATCATAATTTAATTAATTTAGATGACCGAGGAAAATTATATTCGACAAGTTATTTGATATTTTAATTATAAGGTTAGAACATGATGTAGTTGTAATGATATTGAAAGTCGATGTATAAATGGAAGTAGAGTTGTAAGTAGAATCATGCTAATATGATCAAGTGGAGGTATAAATGGAAGTTGAGGTATAAAGAGACTTATGGAAATATACTATATGAATGTGAAATATGTTTTGAATTTATATGGTACATGTTATGTTTCTTAAATTTATTATGTTCTATTTTGTTATAATATTCATTTTCAAGAAATGTTTATGTTATTGTCTTGGACATGTTCATACTATTGACACGTGACTACTATTGACACTATTCATATTGTTGTAATCATGTAATGATGTTGTATACACTTATATTTATTGTTGTTTGATGTATTTAGAGAGGTGTGGGTGTTGTCATTATTGATGAGTTAAATTAGAATTAAGATTAATTTTTTCAATTAGATTCCTTGGGCGTGACAACATAGAGATAAATCAATATTGGTTATTGGTTAACCTATCAATATTTACTTTAAGTTCTATATTTATTTACACTGATGAAATTTATTAGTATATGGTTATGCCAAATTTTAAGGTTTTTTGGGGGTTTAATTAGAGAAAATTTAATCACACATTTATGATAGGAATCATTGATGTTAAATTATTCTGACCCTTTTTATGTTTAAATCTACTTTTTAACCAATATAAAATCTACAATTAAATATAATCATAGATCTTAGTGGATGACTTTGTGGGCATGTTCCGTGAGAGCTTGTCTTAGAGTCTTATTGATGGCACAGGTTAAGAGAAAAAAAAAAAAGAGGAAAAAACAAAGTGGCAGAAGTGTTTGGTTTTAGGCTGATTTCTCCCAAAACAAGCTAAAATATACCTGAAGATAGTGGAATTAGCATAACCTGCTTGAAACTGATAAGAGGCTACATTTTCAGATCAAAAAATGTTCATAAAACTCCAAAATGAGTGTTTTGGATTTTTTTTTTTTTAACTTTTAAAATTGTGATCTTAGGCTTCCATCTCCTTATCTAACTGAAGATAACAGTTTTCCTTCTCTTTCTTCTCATCAGTTTTCCTCACTAAACTTCTGCTGTTGTTTCCTTTTGTTTTGTTATTTCCGAACTTGGAATAGAAAAGCACCCCTTAAATCTTATGGTTATTTCTTGTGTAACATTCTCTAATTTTGGAATTCAATTTTGTGTTTTTCTCTATCCTGTTATTTATAATTTTTATTCTATTGTAGTTCAATCAAGAAAGCTTCCATGAGTTCGAGACAGTCAGACTTTAAAAAGTCATTTCAAATCAGCATTCAGTCTATACTCACAGCAGCGTCCAAGGAGGTGATGATAGATCCATTTGGTTAGCAAATCTAACATTGTTTTTGAATTTTTTTCCCAGCATGTTGATATTTTCCATATTCCATGGAGGAAGATTATTTTTCTAAAATTAGCACAATTAGAGTTTTCTTTTTTTAAATATCGGTTTCTCTAGTTGGCTTTTATTTATTGTTGTTTTTGTTTAGCTTTTCTTTTGAAATGTCTTTCAATACAAAATTTTTGTTTGTGAAAAGCAAATTGCTATTTTCTACCCTGCACCTCCATCCCTCAATATTTGCTTAACCACTAAGAATGCTCTTATGTAATGTTGCAACTTAATGATAAGATTTATGATAATGGTTTCTTATCTTCTCAACAGGATGTACATGGAGCATTTTCAATGCGTTCTAATGCTGAGAAGGAGAGTTTGTATCGCTTGTTCATTCAGGTGAATAATTTGTTACTGTTATGTTTCTTGAGTGGGTGATGAAATTGATTGTTGTCAAAAAAATCATTTAGATGTTTATGCATTCACCTTCAGTTGGTAAGGATGTCATGCAAGCCTGTCTTTGAACGAATAGCTACAAAATCTCAGTAAGGGTGCTTTGCACTGAGAACTTCTTGTATGCCATTAGTCTGTATTGGACAGACTTGATTATATTTTAGGTATTTAGGCGAACACTGTGTGCTTTCATTTGCTGATACATATTGATGCTTTCCTGAAAATCTTTAAAGTTACAAGTTACTAAGAATATATTTTCTTGTTAATATTTCTTATTTTTCAGGTTTCCAAAGCTATGCATGAAAATATAGCGGTATGAAGCATCAACTTGTTATTCCCTTACTACATATATAGCTTCTTCAACTATTTCTTTGAAAGGACATCTGGCAATTTATTTATTTTTTGCATTAAAATATTATGGTTTACAAGTAATCTTCTCCTCGATCCTATGTTACTACATACAAAATTTCTATCGGAATCATCTGAATGTTCAATAACATATTACTTGAAAGAATTTATATCTTTCTCCAGAGCAACAATGATTGCATTTGGAAAGTTCTTCACCAATTGTTCAGGTAGAGAAATAAACTATTAGGATTATTTTGGAGATCCTATCTTGATGTGCAAACTGTCTGTTCCAGTAAGATATTACTTGGTTCTGGTGGTCATATTACATATCCACTTTATGTGGACATTTTTTCATTAATAAGTTAATAAGAACTGACCAATATCTGGTATGTTCGGATATAACTGACTTTGATAGAGAAAATAGTTCATTAATATCTGATATGACTCTTATAAATGAAGATAGTCATGGAATATCACAACTAGCCTAACAAAATAACATGTATGCACTTGAATCAATTGTTTTTTTTCTAGCAGCCTGGAGCTGGTCTTCAGTACTTCCTGTTTCCTGTAAGATCTGATCTTTTCGAGTTTATATTCTCTCCATGAATATACTTTGTTATTGAGATTTTACGTATCCATCATAAATAGGAGTTACATTTTGACAGATATAGTGGTTGGGATACGTATGATGCTTATGAATGAATTCTCTTATCCAATTCAAAATATTAGATGTGAAGTTATGTAAATTGAGTAATCATTATCAAGTTTAATGCGGTAAGATAAAAAGAACAATAAGAACAATGACATGTTATCAATGTTTTATTGACTTTCACCTGAATAAATTGCCTCATTTTGCTATGAAGTTATAATCGAACCATAAATGAGAAGAAATAAACAAAACCTATGATAAAGAGCTATAGTGTTATCAAATCATTTATGATTATTCATTTTTTAAATTTAGGGTGGCTTGTAACTGCTTTCTATACGCATTAATCAATACCTTGATGCCAACAAGAAGTCATCTTATGCTTGGGGAAGTTTAGAAGAAAAAATTATATAAGAGATATTTGTTCCTAGTATTATATCTATATACAACTATATTAGAGTCATGCCCGAGAATAGAGGCTATAAGATAAGTGAAATAACTTGAATTGAAAGGCGTGAAAATAGTTCTCTGTTAAAAAAATAAGGGAAAAAAAAAGAAAAGAAAAGAAAAGAAAAGAAAAGGATAGAGACAACATTAGTGTAAATTAATAAAGTTATTGGTAGCTGATGAAATCGGGCCTTAAGTGAGAATAATTGCTCATTAGGATCATAAATCTTATCTTGGTATTGTTCACAGTATTCAGAAAAAAAAAAAACGAATCTTCCTTACCTTCCTATTACCTTCTGGGTCATTTTCCTTGTTTTCTTTGTTTTCTTTTGCCTTAATTTATATTATTTTATGAACATGTGTTAATCACATACTCTCCAATATACTCTGCATTTTTGTACCTGGTAGAAGGCATACGTACCATTACACATGTAATTTAGTGATGTCCAAAGCATATATCAATGATCAAAGTTGTCCAACAAGAAGTCGTGAGCATCTTTTCAGATAATCAATCCAATAAGATGTTTGTGGCTTACCGATAATCAATGCTTAAAGAATGCCTTTTCCGTGAGCATCTTTTCAGAATCAACTACTTCATCTCGCAGAACCACAAAGTATTTTAAATTACTTCATTGCTGTTGGTGCAAAACATACTTATTGATTTATAAACTATAGCGTGTTACATGAAGGATGCGTGCATTATACTTAAACCTTTTTTTTTCTGTTCCTTCAGTTTTACTAATGGTAACTAGGGGAGAATATGGTCTTTAGATTTAAAAAAAGAAACAATTTTTGAAAACATTGCAAGTTTGAACAAGTCACAATAAAAAAAGGTAGAGCTAGTCACTTCCAAAGAAGTTCTAGTAATTTGATTTTCATCTCTGGCAATTAACAATTGAAAATTTTAGGAAGATCCTTATGAATTAGAAGTAATAAAAACAGAATGTTCTCAACTTTGATGTAGACATGTGTAACAAAAGGGTTGCAGAGAATAATTGTGTTTGAAATATTGCAATTTTTAAAAGTTTAAACGTCAAATTAACTAATGACTTGCATATTGATATAATATGTCACCAGGAACTTTTCTCAATTTTTGTTGAATTGCATGGGTTTACCATACAACGATATGGAACCTCTGCAAACAGAAAATTTTGTTCATATTGAACAACTAAAAAAACTGCTATTCATTGATTGATGGTAATTCTGTTTTTAATCATTATTTGCCTTTTCTTTTAGCATGAAGTTACATATGTTTAGTTTATAATTACCAATTTTCTTACTTTGTATCATCATGGTTTCCTTACCATTATTTACATGTATGTACACTAGTAGGCTATCCGGGTTAATATTTTTCTTTTATTATCATTTCAACATATAATTTCTAACATTTTAATGATTTTAATGTAATGTCTCCATGCCACTCTGTCAGTTTTGGTCTTTTCCCTTTTGGTAAGCCTTTTTTTTTTTAAATTACAGGAGCAGTTTGAGTCCAAATGTCAAGAAAGCCAGGTTAGTTTCTTTGGTCGTACAAAATGCAGATTTTTTTTACTAATTGCCATGCTTTCCAAATTGCATCTTAGTTGCCGATTCCCATTAAGGGTTGGTCTTCATTGATAGGAAGTGTGATATTGGGCTTCTTAGGTTCTAAGGTTTCTAATTTAGATTTACTATGGGATGCATTACATCATGCAAGCTCACAAAATTCATTGGTCACAAACTCAAAATTTTGATAATTATTCATTTGTTTTTAATTGAAGCCCATGTTATCATTTATCAAATGTGGTGCCCGTTGATGCAAGACTCCAATGCCTCAAGGTGGGTGCCATCATTAAGGTGTTGACTAAGTGAGCACCTTGGTATATGGTGCTAGGTGCTCAGGTTCTTATTTAACCATATTTTGAGATGGTGTGTTATAAATCTAATGGTGGAGAAGAGAATATGGGTGATGAAGAAAATGTAGTAGACCTTATGCTATTGAAGCTACCATCTTAATTTTTTTAGCTGTTTAAACTTTAAACATGATTATATCGTATTGAAATTTTGTTTTAATAATCTATTTGACAAGATTTAATTATTTTGATGAAATTACACAATTTAAAATATTTTTTTATTAATCTATTTTAATACTTTATTATGATGATTATTATATTATATTTTCCAAAAGTATCCTTATAATTAAAATAAATGAATATTTTTAGTGCTTCTATGACTCTGGCTAATTCGCCTAAGTTGACACTTAGCACCTCAGGCTTGAGATAACCACATCTTTTTTAGGGCATTTAGCATTTTCGTTAACATTTATCAAAATTCAAAAGAATTTCACCGTAAATGACAATTTAGTTATTTTTTATTGTATTCAATAACACTTAGAACTTTGGAACTACTGAAACCTTGCAACTATTTGAAATCTACACATTTTTTGAAACCCATATTATATTATGTTTGTTAAAAATAATTGAGTAGAAGCCTAAACTAGTTCCTCAACTTTTAGTAAATGCCTAATTTAGTCCCTGACTTTCATAACAACCAAATGCAGTCAACCAACTATTAGAAAATGTCCTAATTCGATATCACTCTTAAAAGTAATATTTAAAGTTAATTCCATTAGTAAAATGTGAGATCATTTTAGGTATTAGGGTATATGAGAATATATTATTATTTTTATATATTTTATCTTTTATCATATTAAAAGAAATAAAAAAAATAATGGAAGTTAACCATAATTATTAATTATTCACTTATTATCTAGTTGATTAACTTTCATTAAGATTTTAAATTTATTTTAATATGATAAATGACTAGAATGTATAATGATAATAATATAATATTGCATACACCCTCATATTAAACTGTTGGGATAACTTCAATTGTCACTTTTAGCATGGTGGTCAAATTCAGATTTTTTCTAATAGTCAAGGGCTATATCGGGTCATTATAGAAGAGGACTAAATTTAACATTTACTAATCCACATAGGTTTGGTAAAAAGAAGAATATTCTCCTTTGATCATAAATGAAAAGTGTTCAATTGGAAAACGAAAGCGCTAATGAATTGGATTGAGTTACTCTTCGGGATAGAGTAGAAGAGGGGAGGAGATTCTCAAACGTAGAAAATGATCCAATTACTTTGAAAGAGCTGAACGAGGAGCCGTATGAGGTGAAAATCTCATGTACAGTTCTATAGAGTGACAATAAATGTGACTTATCTGTCAACATTTTCACTATCACTCCCAAAAATCAAACTCTTCCTTACATAAAGTTGTCATAGTACGATTAACCATTTGATTTGAAATCACTGCTTATATGCCTAGTACTGGCCATAATTCACAATAACATTTTGTAGTATTAGTAAGAGGAGGAAGGGTTAAGAATTTGACCGATGTGAGATATCATATTGTTCGAGGAACCCTAGATGTTGTCGGAGTAAAGGATGGCCAACAAGCGTGTTCTAGATTATTATCCAAGACTTATGTCATTTGATGTGCCGTGTGAATCGCTAGAAGCATGTAAAGTATACGACTAATCAAATAACGAATGTTTCGGAAGGGGATTGGTGCAGGCTACAATGAGACAAAATATCTTCTTTCTAAAGAGATTTGATTTAGAAATACTATATGTTCAAGGTCCAATATTGAAATAATTTAAGAGGTTATTGCTTTTTTGTCCATGTCAACAAACAATTCTAAATACCTCGACTTTTTCAGAACAGGCCCAAGTCCGACAACAATGATTCCAAGCACTCCTTTTTCCATTATACTATTTCGGAAACCCAATGACTCAATCATATGAATATGTTAAATACAAGATTTCCAATCCTAGTAGGAAAAGGAGGGGAATGAATGCTCAATTTAAAGTGAAAGTGAGTAAACAGAATTCCATACTCGATCTTATAGATACATATAGAATTCTGTGGAAAGCCGTATTCGATGAAAGTCGTATGTACGGCTTGGAGGGAGATTTTTTTCATATCTTTTGAAATCCACCCTACAATATGGGGTTAAAATGCTAAATTAAGTTTTTCGTTTTTAGCCCTTATCAAAAGCTAATTATTGAACCTCTTTCACACTCATGTCACGTCAAGATATTGCAGAAGAAAAAAAATTGCAAATCTGATCCAATTTATCGTAATCGATTATTTAAAATGTTGGTTAACCGTGTACCATGTTCTGAAACATGAAAAAAAAAACCATTGGCTTATCAAATTAGTTATCGAGCCGTGAAAAAGATTCAACAAAAGATAGAAACAAATCTACTATATGTTTTACGTCAACAATACGCCGGGGTCATAGAATTGTTAGTTGATTATCATATGCATTTAAAAAATTTAAATTTAAAAAAATTATATATTTCATCTAAATATATATAAGGGTATGAAGGTAAATTGTTCCCATGCAGCTGCAGCACAGCAGCACGTCAACAATACGTGGAGTTACTCCCGATATAACAGTAAAAACAAGACATGTAGTCGGGATCGACTATATTGGGTCATAAAAATTACGAACTAAATTTAACATATACTAATAGTTGGGGGACTATTTGAGCTTTTACTCAAAAAACAATTACAATAAAATTTTGTGTACTAAATAAAAGTTGGAGGGAAGAAATCACCTATGCAGGATCAAGTTTTATACTAGTACAAGGAGTTACTCAAAATGGACGGAATATAACATCCAAATAAAACTTTTTTTCTTAGAATATAAACTCTCTTTTTGTGCATGTGGCAAATCCTTATTTATAATCACAAAGTAACCTTCGATCTCCCTGTACAAAAAAAAAAAAAAAATCAGCCTCTTACTCTGCAGTCTGCACGAAAACCACAAGTACCAAAATTTCCTAAAGAAACTACAAATCTTTCGCACATAAGCCGCTGCTCCGTTGGAATCGCAAGTGTCCCAGATTAGGAATCCAGCTAGCCGCATAACCCCCCTGCAGAAAAATCTCAATAGAGGAAGCCAACCTTACTGTATTATGCTAACCTAGGGAATAAGATATCAATTCCAATTTTGAAAGACATAACAACACAGAACCAATTGCGACAACAGTAACATACTTTATCCACCACAAAAGCAAAGCTGCAAAAGTCACAGAGATTCCAGAAATATAAATTGATAACAATTATGAATACAGCGATGTTCAATAAACTGTAGGTTATCAATACAAATTAACTTCTTTAACAAGGTTACATCTTATTCATGTATTATTAAAATTAAATAAAAACACTGATACTTTCATCGCACATTATCTTTGACTTGCTTTCTTACTGCTTCCCTACGTATCACTTTTACGTTGCTTCAGAAAGTTCACAGTATCTCACCTTATATGCTTTAGTTTAGGCAGTTTCTGCTGCAATCTTTGCATTTTACTTCAACCAACCAGCCAGGACAATGGATTTCACTTGGGCACTATAAGTGGATACATTTAGCGAGGGTTAAGACTGTATGCCTTTTTTGGGGGGCTGTTCTCTCACATTTTATTGTTTTTTACAACTGGAGGAGGGTTATTGTTTGTTTGTGTTAAGTACATCCTTATCTTGTTTCGGCTCTGAAAAAGCTGAAGTATATCTTAAAGATTTGGAAATCTAGAAATTGCTAGAAGTTACATCATTCAATATCTTACACATTCTGCAAGTTAACAGCTAGAAAACTTTCCTTTTTCCATTGTGAAAACCAAGATGTATTTCAAGCATCTTTTCCATCATGGTGTTTACTGCTTTTGATACGATTGAACATTTCAACAGGTGTTTACTGCTTTTGATAAGATTGAACATCTAGTGGAAGAGCAAACACTAGACATTTTACATGCAGATGAGTACGTGGCTTTTGTTCACTTTTAGAGTAAACTTCATGAGATTTTCCTACAGCTAGACAGTGAAAAATTATAATTTCTGTCAGTTTTTTATTTTCACTTGATTGTTTACCAGACTTAAAAGTTGTAATTTTGCAAGACTTATTACTTGTGAAAAACTTAGTGTCCTTTATACCGACAGTCACTAGCACTTACCGGTGCATTTGACTGCTCCATCATGATATTGTGGTTATCATTCTTATCATGTGTGCTCCATCATGATATTGTGGTTATCATTCTTATCATGTTAATTGGATTACTATTACGCTATTTCCAACTATTTGAAAATTATTGCATTCTACTTATTAATGAAGGCGGGCTTGGATAAATAGTTAATTTGTCTCCAGTGTATCATGGAGTTCCATGACTCTTAAGTCATAGAAATAGTCTCTATAATAAATACATGGGTAAGAATGCATATATTATCTCTCTGAAAATTCTGTAATAATAGGGGTTCAATGTTTTAGATATGCTCATTTATTCTACCTATTCCTAGTATAGAATCTAGCTTCGTGGCGTGCTATAGGTTATTTTGGAGGGCAGGGGATTGCTCATCTAGTCCTTAAGCTATTTACTTTGGGAATTTTTTTGTGATTATTTGGATGTGCATATCTATATTCAAGATATGGTATTATGAATATAAATCACTTTAAAAGCCTTGCACCAAAATTTACCACTCACACTAGCATAATACATCATTATAGTTTAACATTTTGTGGAGCATGTAGGTACAACATATCAATCTTTTTTAAATAAAGCATAAACATAACTGAAATTTTGTATGTCATTATATCATTTGTTTTTCTTGTGTCATTGTGATAGATTAAAAAATTCTCTTAGAAAGCTTAGAATTTTGGTTTGTTGGTGATCTTGGGACAGAGCAAGATTATGATTAATCACTAATCAGATTGTTCATGATCGTGATTAGTGCATCAAAATGTGAAGATATCTAAGGGATTATGGATTTTAAATTTTTTATGTTTTGATCTCTTGATGTAGTTCTTGAAAAGAAAGGAGTTAATAATGCTTATATTCAAATCATTAAAGATATGTATGTAGGAGCTATTATTTGTGTTCAAACACAATGTGGTTTGACCAAGTATTTCCCTATTTCGGTTGGGTTACATCAAGGATCAGCCTTAAGCCCATATCTTTTTGCTTTAGTCATGGATGTTCTCAACAGACATTTGCAAGAGGATGTACCTTAGTGTATGCTTTTTGCTGATGATATTCTTCTTGTTGATAAGACTAAAGAGGGAGCTGAAAGTAAACTTGAATTATGGAGGTCAACATTAGAGACGGAAGGTTTTCGCTTGAGTAGATTTAAAACGGAATATATGGAGTGTAATTTTAGTAGTAATAGGCCTAGTGAGAGGATTGTGACTTTGGGCGATCAAGTTATTAATAAGAGTACACGTTTTATATATCTTGGATCTATTGTTCAGAGTGATGGTGAAATAGATGGGGATATTATTAGCATAATTCAAGTTAGATGGTTGAAGTGGAGGAATGCATCGGGCTTATTGTGTGATAGAAAAGTACCCCTCAAACGTAAGGGAAAATTCTATAAGATGGTAGTGAGGCCTGCAATGCTTTATGGTGCTGAATGTTGGCCATTAAAAGAGAAGCATAATACTAAGTTAAGTGTGACAGAGATGAGGATGTTCAGGTGGATGAGCGGCTTTACCCAGGAAAGAGAAGCATATGAATTTAATGCCTCTTGTAATCATTTTTTTATTATTTAGAATAATATTTAGCTGGAACTCTTGATGAAGAATTATCCATAGCCATTACTTACAATTAATTCTTCAACCATCAGGAGTAACATAAAAGATATCAAAGAGAAGCTATCAACAATAAAGATGGATGAGATACAATACCTTCAGAGTCTTTTGCAAAAGGTAATCAAAGGAAAACTTGCTCTCTTTGTTTTCTTTTAACTAATATTTTTCATTTGCATATTCTTAAATAATTAGAGAGCATATAATCATGATACTTAATTATAGTTTATTTTTAATGCTTGAGATTTGTGGGGTTTCATTTATTCTCATAGGTTGAAGAACAGAACAGAAGCATGGAAAATCAGATACAATCACTCAAGAAGAATCAGGACCAAACAATGCTTTGAATGCAGTGGAGAAGGTATTTCAATTCCTGATGATAATTTGTACGGTTATTTACATACAGAGCTCTATAAAATTACCTATTTATATATCTATCTATCACCTTATTCCTTCTATCTATCTGCATATCTTCCTGATAAATTTTTAATGTTATGTATGCGAGTACCCTATTGTAAATAATTGAATGTTTATTTTCATTGACAATTTGCATCTTGCAGTTGAAAAGCTGGAACTTCCTTGTATGAAGTATACGCCATGGATCCTGTCCTTGCTGCAGCTTTACTGCTTGAGCTTCTTACCAATATTTGTCCTCTACTACGCTTCTACTTAATTGTTTTTTTTTTCCTGCTTGCAACTAAACGTAGAATGCTTCAGCATTTGCAGATATTGAAACCATTGGTCCAATGAATATTTTTCCCTTTATTAAGTTTTTTTTTTTGTTGTTGTTTCAACATCAACTTAAATTTTGATAAAACATGACTGACATAATCTTATTCATTATAAATATTGAATAGAGATTTTTTAAAAATATAGATTTTTTTTTTTGTTGGCAATGAGATATTTTGTTAATTTTAGGAACTAAATCCATGCTAATAAGTATAAATCGAATGTTAGGTGGGATTTTACATCCCAAAATTATGAAAAATTATTAGGTGCGAAAACTAGAGGTAGAGATATGCTTACATTCGAACATTTACTTAAAAATTTGACACGTGGAGTGTATTTTGGTTGCGTTATTTTTATGCATTTTATTTGTGCTTTATTTGCATTTTAGTTACACTTTGAGTATTCTTTTGTTGCATTTTTTTACTGCATTTTACCTGTGCTTGGTTTAAAATTTTACGGACACATTAAATATATAAATTTAAAAATAAATTCAACGTGTCAACATTTTATTGGAGTCTGGACGTAACTCTACTTTCGATCTCTGCAGCTAATAATTTCTCCAAAATTACAAGCAAATGTAGAGCAGATTGACGCCTCTTCATCAGCTGAAAAAACAAACTAAGCGAAGTGGCAACATCATAAGCCTAAGATTCCTGTGTACTGAAAGAACTTTAAACTCAAATTAGACATTTATGCACATCCCTAATAGAAATCATTGGGAAAAAAAAAAAATTTTGGGAAAATTTTGAATGATGTGAAGTGCAGATTTGAACTCAGGGTCTTGACTCGCAACAACTTCTAATTTAGGGTTTAGCAAATAAGTTAGCTAATAACATCTATGATCTCTCTCTCTCTCATGTAATTCTTTGCCTGTTGTAAGTATCCTCGGGGACGAAGACCGGCTCGGCGCTTTGCGGAGGGATTTGTGGTTGCCCTAAAGCAATGCCTTGATTTTGTGAGGGAGACCAAGAGGGATATTGGCTCTTGGGTGAATGGAGTGCTACATAGTAAATGATTCCAAGAGAGACACTTGAGAGGGATAGAACAGCACCTCCGGAGAAGACTCCAGCCTTCAAAACATAACAGTTGTTGCTGAAGTAAATCTTCTCCATGCTTCTCTTATCATTGAGTGCAGCACCAGCTAGAAGAAGAAGGAATGCTATAACAAAAGTAAACCTGTAAAATGTTAAAATCAGTTAGTTCAAGCAAGGGCTTGAAGAAAGATTCCAAATGGAGAATAAAGAAGTTCCCTAATTAATAAATAATATTCCCAACAAAATAATATTTATCTAATACTAATTTTCTCGTGCACAATCCAAATCTTAAGATTTTGAATCTTACTTTCAAAAATATTTTTGTTAATATTTTTTAAATGCGTCTATTTAATTTAGGATAATATTTTAGTTAATAAGTGACATTATGTACATAAAATTTCACTCCAAATTACCTTACAATCTTTGTAATCTAGGAGAAATTAATCAATTTTAAGTTTTATTATATTCATTCTTATAAGGAATGAAATACTCATCTTTTTTTTATTTATAAAGTATTAGCGATTATAAAATCATAAGCCACAGCAAAAAGCTAATAGTCCTATCACTTTTATTAGTCGCTCCAAACATGTAGCCTATTATTAATATTTTTAAAATCTTCTATCACTCTACCAGCATGTCTATTTAAATTTACTCTAATAAAAACTCTTTCTTCAGGAATTAGGTATACTATATCCATCATGAATGTTTTTACAAGAAAAAAAAAAACGATTATAAAAATATAAAGAGAAAAAAAAACGGCAAGCATCAAACCTGAACAAAATTTAATCACATACACAACAATCACAATAATTTAGGAATGAAGAACAAAGAATAGAAGTCACCAATTGGAAGATTCAGGTCTCACCTAATTAAGTAATCAACATTCAAAAACACATAAGAATTGAGAACATTTTATTTTTGAAGAACCTGAGTAGTTCCTCATAATACTCTTGGATCTAGCCCATTCCTACAAGATTCAATTCAATATACTTAGATTCCGATTAAAAAACAAAATCCCATTTCAGCCTGGACAAATAGCAAAAATTTTGCCCCTATAACAGTGCATCATTGCAAAATAGCAAATCCAATCCCGGTTACACAGAAAGAAGGGTCCGCACATTGCTACATCAAGGAAAATCAATATCATAGGCATGTTTTTATCTTCATATCAATTATGTTAGAAACAAAAAATATATTTGTTAGGAAGTACTTGAAGATTTCAAGTAATTCCTAACAAGAGAGAAAAACATTAAAACGCTCTACAAATTCGATGGAAAAATCAGCAAAACAATAATTTTTATTGAAGAAATCAAACTAACGGAAAAGCAAGAAACAATTTCGAGAGGAGGATAGTTCTCTCCAAATCCCTAGATTAATCTAGGGCCCAAGACACCAAGAACAAGAACTCCACAATCAGCCACAAAACAAAGCATAACCCTAACCCTAAACATCTCATCCTATTTAATACATAAATTCAAATACTTTCCCTCCAATCCTAGCTGCCTCCTCCTTCCATATTGAATTTCCTAGTGGGGTCCACTAGGAGCTTGGGCGGCAATCCGTAGGGGGTGGACTAGCTTGGCCCGCCTTCTTTAAGTAAGAACCGGCCCAATGCTTTGGGCCGATTGGGCCGGTTCAGTAGAAACCAACATAATAATATTTCAAATAGTTAGTCCTAAAACCCTAGTAATTATTCGATGAACTCCACCAATTCACCAATTCCTTTTCTTCTTACACTTGTTCGTGTTCTTTTCACCATTCCCATTAATGTTAACACTCTCACATGCAACATACATTAATGTGCATGCAATATGCACACAGTCATAATGATATGATAATTTGCCATTAAAAGATATAGCATAATACCAATATGATTCAGAGGCTTACCAAGAGACAGCAAAGGATATCAATGCAACATTCCAGTTAGTGTTGGAGCGGCTTAGATTTCTCCTGCAGCATATGCAACCAGCAAAAAAGTTTATAATAGCTTGGGCCAGTGCTAGAGCAACTGCTGCCAGAAGTCCAAGATATAAAGCTGGGCTCTTTGGATATATACATTCTTCGTAAGCTCTAGTCAACACTCCAGAAGCCTGGAAGAAAAGGAAACATAGCTTTTAAACACAACTAAGACAGCCCAGCTCAAACTTGGCTTCATTTGATATAAAAAAAACTTAAAAACTATAGGAAATAATGCAAACAGGACGTTTATGGCATGCAATTGCTTTAGAAATACATAAACCAAGTATAGCTAAAAGTAAAATTAAATAGAGGTTAAAACAAACTAACATAAAAGAAAATCTATGATCACCATATAATGCACAAATTGCAAATTTTCTGATAGTTGGGGTTACCTTTATTTTACGGTTGGTTCCCCTGATGCTTTTTAGTTTCTAAGTTTTAATAATTTTGTGCTTTTGCTTTTCCATTTGTATCCTTAGGTGAGATATTATTTCAACAATGATCTTACTTGAGAAATAAATAGGAAGGGGATCAGGCTAAGCACTCAACACAGACAAAGCTAGCTTTCAAAGAAAAGAAAAAGAAGCACAAGTTCAAACAATGTTAAATATCCAAAAAAATAATGAACCAAGAATGAGAAAGAAGTCGAAATAAGATTTATTTAGGATAAAGTTGGTTAAAAAAAACAGCAAAAGCCTGTGTAGCCTAAAACATGAAGAAGCCATGTTTGGCACTATCCAAGAAGTATAAGAATTTTTCATAAACAAAGAAAATTATGGTCGAATGACACATCTACCATGATGATTCTGTGCATGCAAAAGTTCAGCTTAAATTGAACACAAGAATAATAATCTTCTGTGAGTTTTAGTGTTTCATGTAATTCCCACTTTAGCTTAGTTGAATTATTCTTTTAGCAAATTCAATACAATTTCAAGTTGGCAAAAGACGCAGACAATAAATGCTAAAACGCAATTTATTTAGATAATTTTCCATACAGAAAAAGCAGTTTAAGAATTATCAAACAAAGGATTGTCCAAATAGATCCAATTGTTAAAAAAAAAAAATGAAATATCAAATGCAAATGAAAGCAGATCAATTTTTTTCATTCCCATAGAAAAGCCTCCAAGCAGTGTTGCTCCTTTTACTCAATTTATCAGGGTTTAGCAAGATTTAAAATGTACCATGCCATATAATTTTTAGGTTTTAATCCACTCAAGGCTCATTAAATCTAAATTTACCAAATCCTAATTGTAGCTAAACATCCCCTTCAGATTCTAATCCTCTCAAGATTTACTGAATCTGTATTTACTAAACACGCATTTATCAGGATTTTTTTAAGAAGATTGTTCAGTTGTCAATGCAAAATAGAAGTAACAAGTACGGAGAAGCATTCCTTAGCTCCAACAACCCAACAAACAAAATTAATATTCAGAAACAAATAGATTTCTTTCATAATAAGTAAAGGTAGACTCTCCAGCAAAAGAAACGTTTAATACAGACAACTGAACTGATTGATAGATAAACAGATAGACAGAAACCATCCCGCCATCAGAGCGTCAAGATGACTCACGAAACCCTAAAAACAGAAGAAAATTACATAAACTAGAGAGAACAACAGAAGAATCTTTGAACCCAACTCTGATCAAAGACGTAAAAAAAAAAAAAAAAAAAAAAAAAAAAAAAAAAAAAACTAGATAGGGTTCCTTACCCTAATCCTCGTAGCCTCCGCAGCGAAGCCAAGAGCAGCCGAAAGAAGACCAAGAAATCCCACAGTACAACCAACCAGAATCACCTCCTTCTCCATTCACCTTCCTCCCAACGCAAAACTCTCTCTCTCTCTCTCTCTCTGTCCCTTTCCCTTTCCACTTAGAAAAATATTGAAGTCGATCGATAGTTCATTGAAGTAGTATATATTAACTCAAGTGAAATTTATCAATTTATTTTTTTTAATATTAAAATTTGAAAATTATTTCACATAAATTCTTTTTAATTTGGAAAGAATCAATTAATTCCTATAAATAATAAACAATCAATTTAATTAATAATAGAATTGAAATAACATTTATCAAAATACAACAACATCAAGCCTTTATCCCACTACGTCGGGCCGACAACATTTATCAAAATAATAAAATTTAAAACCTTCAAAAATCTATTTATCTTAAGATTTATTTGTGTCTTTTTTTCAAAATTGAAGATATTTATAACGCGCATAATAGCTTTTAAAAAAATTACATTTTATGCAATAGCTTTACATTTATCTCAAGTAAGTTTAAAATTAAAAAAATAATAATAATAATAATAAAGTTTTTTTCCCAAAAAAAAATAATAAAGTTTTTTATTAGAATAAACATACAAGAAAATTAAATAAAAATTTTCCAGCAGGAAAAAAGAGACCGTTACCTTCGGAAAAACCGGTAGCGTTATGTATCCTTTTACACGTAGAAAACTCACAAATGGCAGCTTCCCGGTTTCGGCTGTGGAAGTCCATTATTGGCTTCATTCGTTTTTCTTCCGATTTATCAGAAGATAAAATAATTTATAAAATTATTAGATAAGATAATGTTTAAATTTTACTTATTTATAAAACTTATTTTTTATGTTCAATAAATTATAAAGTCCTTCACCAAAAATTGTTCAAAACAATAATGAGATGCAAGACTTGCAAAGCAACCGGACAAATTATTAGGTCGGATCAACAGACCTAAAAATAAATCCGGACATCCAATTAAAACTTGTCATGTCACCTGCATTTTTTGACTGAGCTTTTTCTAAGCTTTAACTGCACTTTAGGTGCGCTTTAGGTACGCTTTGACTGCACTTTATCTGAACTTTTGACACGATTAATTTAAAATAATATTTTATTAGTATCGGACCTAATAATTTGCCAAGCAATGTACAGGGCATTTTAGAACCTAGTACAAAAAGCACAAATTTTAAAGACAAAAAAATCATACTGAGGTAATAAAATAATTATAGCATACTTCAAAATTCAAGTGGTCAAAAGCTTCTATATTACATAAAAACTATGTAATGATTCTTTCAAATAAAAGAGGAAGTGCACAGTATTTACATAACCAGAAGTCCTTAAGTATTTATATAGTTCAAATGATCAACCTTTTTAGTTACAATCCATAAATCATGAAAAAAAAAAAATGAGAGGGCTTCAGAAAAAAAAAATTAAGAGAAAATCTATTTTCATCCACAGGCAAGCTATAAAATAGACAAATAAAGAAAGACAACATAATCTGAAGGAAAGAAAAGCCCCAAAGCTGCAACAAACGCATTCACAAAAGCATGATAATATAGCACACAAAATTGGAGACAAATCTTACTGGAATTGCAATGGAACTCCTTGGACATGACATTGGGAATGCAGTTCGTTAAAAGGAGCTCCATGGATCACTGTTCTTCTTGGGGGTATGGCTCTCCGAGGTCTTGAAGATCCCGGATCCGAAGGGGTCCGGATCGTCGAAGGAGAATCCATGATTATAATCAGCGGTGCTTTGGATCGAGTCGAATCTCGCTATGGTTTTGCGAGGAGATTCGGCTGTGCCGATCGTGGACTCAAATCTTGAAAACTCTCTTGGTGTGTCGGTCGTGCTGCGGAAGGAATCGAATCTAGAGAAGGCATCATGCGATTGATCGGTTGTGCTGCGCATTGAGTCGAATCTTGCTAGGGTTCCGCTCGAGGGGAAGGTGCTGTCGTTCATGCCGAAAGAATCGAATCGACTGAAGGTATTGAAAGAGTGGTCATCTAGTCCTTCATTAAATTTGGGTGAGAAGCCAGAGTTGAAGAGAGGAGTGCTTGGAACTGAATCAAAGAATGGGCCTCTGTCTTTCCCAAAAACACTTGCTGCGCTAGGTGAATCTGCCCCAAGACCAAAGTCTCCAGGACCAGAAAAAGAGTCCAGCCTGCTCCCAACATGAAAAGCTTCCTGCCAAAATAAGTTCATTCAATTAAAACAAAAAATGGCATCTTCAAGCCTTCTTAAGATTGAATCACAAATACATTAATCTTGTTTTGATAAATCCTGCCAAACAGGAGTTACGCAAGTTTAACCTTGAATATTGCCAAATATAATTTTAATGAATCCCATTTTAACTCCATTTTTGTTTTGTTTAGTTTTGTTTTTGTTTAAGTTAGGGTTTGTCAAATCCCACGATTTATACAGCTTAAATAAATTTAATCCTCTAGAACTCAATGGAAAAAATCTAGCAACTGTCATGCCAAGTAATTTTCCAACTTTAATCCTCTAGAACTCAATGGAAAAGTAATGATAGAACAAAATAATTGGGAATAAGCTTGATTTAAACAAAGTTATGAATGCTATGAAATTTGGATACTTCTAGATTCAACAATGAAGAAAAAGAGTTTAGTAAGAGATTTAAAAACAAAATATATTAAATAGATAATTGGAAAGGAGTAATATCTTTCAATTCATAGTTGACAAAAGACTAATTCTATGACCTACAATAAGTTGGCCAAGCACTAGACTATGCTCGTGCATAAAAGCATCCCAATTATGGCCAGCAACCAATCTCTCAGGGAAGCCAAAAGTATATCCTAAGGATGCTAATTCAGAAGAGTAGAAACATAACGGCTATTAACAATATTAAAAAAATAGTAAATGTGGTATTGGAGCCTTCAGAATTAGGGCCCCATTTAGTTCCTTGAAGTTAGAAAACCAGTATTGAAAAACAACTATGAAAAAGGTCCATCATTTTACTAGGTGTGATTAGAAATCAACATGGGTTTTAAGTTTCACAACTCCTCAACCCCACCCACCCCCTTCAAATTTGATGATTTGATTCTACACATCAAATTAGCGAGAAAAAAAAATCTTCTAAAACAAATTTTCATCAACAAGCAACCAAATGAGCTTAAAAAAAAAATCAGCTCAATTAAAACGTTAAAGAATCCCAGAGAAGAATAACATTATTAACAGTACATTGAACTTTTTACCTTTGTCTTGATTGGATTGAAGCCCCAAAGAGAATCGGCGTCATCGCTGTCGAAAGTTGCACCCCAAGTTACCTCGTCAGTAAAATTCTCCCCAGATATGCTGGATTCAGGACCATCAAATTCACTGCTTTTGCGCACATATGAGTAAAGAAATTATAAAAGTTAAACTATAAGAGAAATAAAATACTTGAACATAGAAAAAGTTCATCCAAGCACTTTAAGATGACAAGATGATCAAAATACAGGCTTAGGCAATAAGAACAAACAAATACAAGGATTTGTTTACTCATGTAATCAAAACACCTCCATGTTTGAAACATCGAAAGGCGAATATTGGAATAGATGGACAACTTGAAGGAAGCACCCAGGCTTAGTAAATGTTTCATGCGCTAGAACAAAAACCATGATTATCATACCTGTGATGTTCTTTCGCATGGACATGAGGTGAAAATGTAGATTGAAATTCTCGAGATGGACTTTCAATAGTACTTCTTCCAGGACTACCAGAGGGGCTTCGTACCAAACCATCTTCACCATGCACATGAGACAATTCAGCTTCAGTTAAAAGCCCTCCGGTAGTCAAAGACTTACCAGTCTTGCCCTCTACTTTGGAGAAAGATGCAAGCTCCTCATCTTTAGTGGCTTTATCACTTTCATTTGATGTAGCTGTGACCGCTGGTACTTTGCCACTCGTAACTGAGGTGGACTTCAGTTTTTCAGGTGCAACAACATTTTCCACTTCAAGAGTAAGTTCCTTGATGATTGTAAACCCTAAGAACAGACGCCAGAAATTCTATTAAAAAGAGAGAGAAAAAGCTCGAGTGATTTAAGAATACATGAGATAAGCATATAAGAAGACGACAAGAATTGTAAGTACTTCAAAATATTGGAGATGGCATTTCCCAATCACATTTATCAAATGTTTACTTATATTGGGACTTGCCTTCAAAAAGGAAGTTTGATTTATGAGAGCTCAAAGTGACTTGCAACGGTGCTATAGCACATAAGAATCATTAAATAACATACAAATATTAATTCCACAAATTGGGAATTAATAAAATGGCTAAAATACTAGAGATAATATTGTTGTAAATAATCACTTAAACACATGCTAAATAATAAAATCAATTAGGTAATATCTAACAATTAGGATATTAATTAATATAATTAGCTAGAATCAATTAGAATGGAGTTAAACTCGATCAAAATCCTACAATTCCATCATATTGGGCAAGCTAGTGGTATCAATCTATTAAAGCCAATGGGTCATAAGATGTAATGATCAGGGAATCTGATTCCCGAGTAGATTGGGGTGAATATATGTGGGTTTTGGCTGATTTTCGATTTTAATTTATTAACAAACTTATAGCCTTATAGGTAAGTTAGCTCAATGATTACATTAGCTTGATTTTAGGTAATTGATATTCTAATGCACATATTAAGACAATGACTCGTTACATTCCTTGGATCAACTAGGAGATGTCATGAATAAGATCAGGTCCTTGGTCAATCTATTTGAATAATTGACTTGATATTAAATATATTTGAGACAGGATCCTAGAGGGTATTATAAAAATTTAATTTTTGTTAGAGCATTTTGGTAATTTATTATCCTCAAGAGAATACTGTAGTCCATATTAGGTCACTTACGGATATATGGATAAGAACTAGGGCGTTTAAAAATATGTAGTGTATGCTATAAATATAAAACTTCAATTTATTTTGTCTCACATCTCTTGGGAACTTCCACTTAGTATGGTTTATATTATTTTTTATCTTTGCACAGGATAAGAACTAGGGTGTAAACAAGTCGAGACGAGTACTTGCACAATCGAGCTAAGCTTGTTTCGTGCTTACTGAGCTCGAGCTTGAGCTCGTCTCGAGCTCATTTACTAAACTAGAGCTCAACTAATAAAAAATTTATAAGCTCAAGTTCGAATGGAAAGCTCGATCTTGACTCAATTGTTGGGCTTGATTTCTTAATTTTATTTTTTTTTTAAATTTGTTTTTAATATAAAATTAATTTATAAATATTAAAATATATCATATAATGCTCATTTAAATTAATTTTTAAATTAATTTAATTAAATCGAGTGGTTTAACGAGCATTCAAGCTTGCGCTCATCTAATATATGAGCCTGAGTATAGGCTTGAGCTCAAACTCGTGACTTGATAAGCTTGACTTAAAAGCTCGTTAACAGGTTGAGCTTGAGCCAACTCGGCTCATTCACACCCATGGTAAGAACTCACATGGAGTGATAAAGCCATATGAAATGCTTAGTTGAAATTTTTTTCACAAATAGTTATTTTAGGAATTTAATTTTTTTAATAAATTAAAGTAAATTAAATTTAAATTAATTTGTTTAAATCAATATTTTATTTTAAGTATATTAAATTAATTTATTAATTATTTAAATTATTCATTGAATCAACTAGTTCAAAGGAATTCTGAACCAGTTCACCGATTTACCAGTTGAACCAGCGATTCTAACTGGTTTACTCTGGTTCAATGTAGAAGCGAGTTTTATAATGAACTGAATGAACCATATGACCGGTTCATAGTTGAAACGGTCGTACTAGTCAGTCCAATCTAATTTTAAAAGCTTGCTATTTATTTAACGTTGTTTGTAGGCTTGTGTGACTTTCAATAGCCTTAATTGAACTTTTTATGATATTACTTTAACATCTTAATTTAATCTTAATGTTACTTATTATTTTATATTTTTAATTAATTTAATTCTAAGGCTTATGCCTCAAACGCTTTAAGGCTTAAGTCTCACCTCATAGAAAGATAACGCCTGAATAACCAATTAAGCAAACTATGCTTAAAAAGCTATTATTTTGTTCATTTCTTTTGTACACATTTTTTGCTTATTCCATTAGCATTTAAGAGAGGACAACGTCATACAATTCAACTCAAATGAGCAGACAAATGTATTGAATGTGTCAACAACACTTAAATCTCAAAACATGAAATTTCACATATATCCATATTAAAGATCAACAAAAAGAGGCAAAACTATAGCTGGATCAAGGATACGATTAATATGGGGTCTTTAAATTCCAATCGGATCAAATATCGATGACTGCAGAGCATTCTTTTTCTTCACAGCCGGATCAAATGTACAATGAATGCAGGGTCTTCAAACACTTATTTTCCTCCATTTATTTGCTTTTGATTGGTTTCAGGAAAGAATATCTGATCTATACATATCCTTGAGCATGATGAAGTTACTAGACTCAAGTTGGCAGGATGTTGGGATACTTAACTCGATGTCAATGAAAAGTTTTGAAGCACATGGATGGCAAGAGGCAACTAAGTTAGGTGTTAGAATTGAGGTATTAGTGAGGCTGTCAAATATTTGTGATTGCAGGAGAAAGGTTTTCGGAGGGAACCAATATTCAATGGTTCAAGAAGAGGAGACTGGGTCAAGGTGTAGAGAAGGAGATGAATCACAAGGTTTGGAGTAAAAGATTACTCCAAACCTTGTGAAAAAGAGAGAGAACTTGGAATGGTATGCATAGGCATTGAGAGAGGAAATGAAGGTGTGTCTACAAGGGTGAGAAACCTGGAAGGAGTGGAGCGCATAGGAGAAGCAAAGAGATCATGCAAGGCTCATGTTGGAGAAGATGGTTCAAGTCTCAACAGCAGGTTACAAGCACTGGGTTTGAGAGAGTTTATAGATCATGAAAAAATATAAGGAAGTAGGTTGTTGGGGTTATTTGGAGAAATGAGAGGCACGGATTTTAGGCGAATTGCTTGAGGAAAAACGAGATATGGGAAATATGTCTATAGTATGGGTTGCACGTTCCTTCAACATATCTTCAATACATCATGGCTAATTACTAGCGGAAGGGGATAATCAGACTAATTATCGCGTGTGCGAGAAAAGCATGAGAAGACTGTTTGAGCGGTGCAGATGGATGAGCATATGAGAGAAGTAATTATTTATGTTGCTTTAATTCATCACCCCCCTTCTCTCCCTCCATATTCTTCTATTTTTCTTCTTTTTCTTGTGTTTCTTACACGAGTGTGATAAGTGTGAAAGAACACATACCATATGCCATAGCCTAATTTTTGAATACATCCACATCTGAAAATCTGCAGAATAGAAAATAAAAGAAAAGAATAAGCCTCATCATACCATCATCTTTGTCAAACGTGTCCCAGCTTTCATCCCAATCAGCAGATCCTTCTTGAATGCCAGGTTGCCAACCTTTAAAAGGAGAAAAAAAAATGTCAATAGGTATAAATTAAAAAAAAAAAAAAACAAAAATGGTGAACTAACACATCAAATTATCGCCATAATGCATCAAAATTCAAATAGATAGAAAAGGATTAATTAGAAATTAGAAAACAACAAAAAACATTTTGAACTTAGTAACAACGAGTTTAGGATATAGACCTAGGTAAAATTTCAAACAATCTAGTAGGATCCTTAATTCCCAGAGTTTCAGTTCTTTCGGTGGATCAATGCCTAGTTTTTTTTAGAACAACTTAGGTAATATAGTATTGAACAAATTAGATACTATACAAATGAATTTCAAATAATTCAATGAAAATCTGTAAAACATATAATTTGGACAATAATAACTGGATGTAGCTTAACTAGGTGATTTACTTTTCATACTGACAATTTTGACAAAAATAATATCACTAATAAATTTTACACTTACAATTTCTTAGTAGAAAACAAAGCATCCGGGTGTTCAAATAATTTCTTATCCTATCACTACTATAAATTTTCCCCGCCTTCATCATTTACCTTCTAATATTCAACCGGGCTAAAGTTACATGGTTCAATGTAAAATAGGGTAAACTTCAAAATAGTCACACAATTATTTGTATAGGGTAAACGTGCTCTGATTTAGTCATTCGATCATATAAAATGGTTCCCTTTAAATTGGGATCAAATATATATAGTCGAGGGATTAAATATGAATTAATTTTATACCATAATTATAATATAAGGGATCATTTTAGATCAATTTTGTATAGTTGAAGCATTAAATTTGAGCAAACATGATATTCCATGACTAAATTGGGCACACATGAATAGTCTGGGGACTTCCAAAATTTTTATAATGTAAAATTATTTCATATTAGCCAATTATCCAATGAGATCACTACATGATAGTAAAATGGCAGAGTGGAAGTAGCGATCAATTTGTGCGACAGGAAGTGCTCATTGTCAGACCATGGCAAGGTTAGAATCTCAAACCCATTGGAATATAGTAAAAAATAAAATTTGATAAATGGTTCCACCGTGCAAGCTAATTTCTCCCCAATAGCTCTCAAAACAAAAAAAAGGGAAGTTTCGGAAGCGTGATTGCAAAAACCCATCTAAAACTGTCAGCTTTGGCAATTTTTTAGACTATGGTTTCCAACACAACCAATTAATGGCATTACTGTGATCCGAAGTACAAATACCTATTAGTCCTATGAAATTTAAATCAAACAAATGAGAATTATACGAAATATGGCAATTTCTCATGCAAGTTCTATTTGGCATGCTTCCTGTGATGCCCTATTAAAAACACAAATAAAAATCAATGGAAACTGTAAAAGCACAAATAGAAATCAATGGAAACTGCCCTTAAACCTTCAAATCCAACAGTTAAAATGCACAGAAGTTATTAAAAAGGATTTGGTTGTACTAGAATTACTGCTGTGCTGCCAAATGCAGCTTCTGTAGGAATGGAATCATCACCATCACAATCAATTTCATCACAACCGTAACCACGTCATGTTTTAGAAGCCCTCTTCTACCTTCAGTCCTTAAACTGAAAATGGTGTTTATTTTAGCTAATCTTTGAAAGAAAATGTAACCGTGTTAGCTTTCAACTTGCACTTCCCAATGCTTTCACAATAATTCTAGCTTATGGTGCATCTTACCTCTGTAGGTGTTTAAACCACCTCAATCAAATTTACGCTCTTCAAAAATAGAACCCATCACATTCAATAAAGTCGTTTCTAACATTATAATTTCTAGCTTTGCAATGCATTATCAAGATGCTGCCAACTAGAATTATTTAAATGGTGATATTTCCAAAAGAGGACATCTAGGGTTTGACTCCTTCAAAAATAAATAATGAAGCTTCATCATATAGATATTGATGATGGTTTAGCACCATCGTGGCCTAGCAAATTGTTGATATTGCAGCGCGTAAGTAGATATATGATATAAAATTGGTGTAGAATATTTGTCTATGATGAGCAATAGTACACTAGCTCATGTTCGGCATAAGAAACCAATGAGACCAAAAACTAAGCCTAAATACACATTTAGTACAGCTGACCAGGTATGCCAAAGTTTATAAGAAGATATTCAAACAAAGAACTAAGTTTAGCTTCCCTCTAATCTATGAATGGAAATATTGGTTCCCAATATTAGCCATGCGTACTGAACTAAACTGATTGCATGTGAGTGGATTAGCCTGGAGTGGATCTCTCTTTTAAAAATATGAATATGCTCGACCATGCAACCGAGTGTTGGATGACATGAATTTCCTTTAAATGTCACTCTTTACTGTACTTTTCCCCTATTTTTTCTTCAAAGGGAGCAATTGGATGGGCCCATCCAAACTATTTTCCAAGCATCTGATGCGGTCCTGATAAATTTGTGGCATAGATTATACAAATAGAATAGCTTGCTATGGTGGAGTTAGAAAGGATGCGATGGTTTGTGATTTAAAACAACTGTTTGTTGACCTCTAGGTATTCACCAACAGAACAAAAAAAAAAAAAGGTGTGAATGTTTGTCTACGAGCGTGAGAAACCTGGAGAGAGTGGAGCGCATAGGAGAAGCGAAGAGATCATGCAAGGCTCATGTTGGAGAAGATGGTTCAAGTCTCTACAGCAGGTTACAAGCATTGGGGTTTCAGAGAGTTTATAGATCGTGAAAATATAAGGTAGCAGGTTGTTGGGGTTATTTGGAGAAATGAAAGGCACGGATTTTAGGCAACTTGCTAGAGGAAAAATGAAATATGGGAAATATGTCTATAGTATGTAGGGGTGTCAATTCGGGTCAGCGGGTCGGGTACGGGTCGAACCCGGAACTGACCCGGCACTGTTCGGGTCAACCAAAACCCGACCAGTTTTTAAAAACGGGTCAGGTTTCTGGACCCAAACCCGACCCGATTCGGGTCTGGGTCAACCCGACCCGACACGAATGACCCGAAGTTGACCTAAAATTACTAATTTTCGGGTAAAAAATTGGGTCAATATTTGATTTTCGTGTCAGAATCGGGTCAAAAACGGGTCAATCTCGAGTTTTCGGGTCAAATATGAGTTTTCGTGTCACTTTCGGGTCAATTTCGGGTTGCTGGGTCAACCCGAGCCCGACCCGATTTTTAAAACGGGTTGATTTGTTCAATTCGAACCCGACCCGTTTCGGGTTGATCTGAACCAGGATTTTTCTGGGTCGTGTCAAAAATTGACACCCCTAATAGTATGGGTTGCACGTTCCTTCAACAGTTCTTCAATACATCATGGCTAATTACTAACTGAAGGGGATAATCAGACTAATTATCGCGAGTACGAGAAAAGCACGAGAAGACTGTTTGAGCGGTGTAGAAGGAGGAGCATATAAGAGAAGTAATTATTTATCTTGCTTTAATTGCCCACCCCCTTCTCTCTCCCTCCATATTCTTCTATTTTTCTTCTTTTTCTTGTGTTTCTTACACGAGTGTGATAAGTGTGAAAGAACACATATCATATGCCATAGCCTAATTTTTTAATACATCCACATCTGAAAATCTGCAGTATAGAAAATAAAAGAAAAGAATAAGCCTCATCATACCATCATCTTTGTCAAACTTGTCCCAGCTTTCATCCCAATCAGCAGATCCTTCTTGAATGCCAGGTTGCCAACCTTTAAAAGGAGAAAAAAAATTGTCAATAGGCATAAATTAAAAAATAAAACAAAAATGAGTGAACTAACTTATCAAATTATCGCCATAATGCATCAAAATTCAAATAGATAGAAATTAGAAAAAAAAAAAAAAATTTTGAACTTAGTAACAACGAGTTTAGAATATAGACCTAGGTTAAAATTTCAAACAATCTAGTAGGATCCTTAATTCCCAGAGTTTCAGTTCTTTCGGTGGATCAATGCCTATTTTTTTAGAACAACTTAGGTATATTGAACAAATTAGATACTATACTATTGAATTTCAAATAATTCAATGAAAATCTGTAAAACATATAATTTAGACAATAATAAATGGATGTAGCTTAACTAGGTGATTTACTTTTCATACTGACAATTTTGACAAAAATAATATCACTAATAAATTTTACACTTAAAATTTCTTAGTAGAAAACAAAGCATCCGGGTGTTCAAAGAATTTCTCATCCCATCACTTCTATAAAATTTCCCTGGCTTCATCATTTACCTTAATATTCAGCCGGGCTAAAGTTACATGGTTCATGTAAAATACGGTAAACTTCAAAATAGTCACACAATTATTTGTATTGGACCAATTTAATCCCAGTAAATCACGCGCACTGATTTAGTCATTCAATTATATAAAACGGTTCCCTTTAAATTGGGATCAGGGATTAAATATGAATTAATTTTATACATAATTATAATATAAGGGATCATTTTAGATCAATTTTGTATGGTTGAAGCATTAAATTTGAGCAACATGATATTCCACGACTAAATTGGGCACACATGAATAGTTTGAGGACTATTTTAAAATTTTTATAATGTAAAATTATCTCATATTAGCCAATTATCCAATGAGATCACAACATGATAGTAAAATGGCAGAGTAAAAGTAGCGCTCAATTTGTGCAGATAGGAAGTGCTCATTGTCACACCGCGGCATGGTTAGAACCTCGAACCCATTGGAATATAGTAAAAAATAAAATTTGATAAATGTTTCCACTGTGCAACCTAATTTCTCCCCAATAGCTCTCAAAACAAAAAAGGGAAGTTTTGGAAGCGTGATTGCAAAAACCCATCTAAAACTGTCAGCTTTTGCAATTTTTTAGACTATGGTTTCCAACACAATCAATTAATGGCATTACCGTGATCCGAAGTACAAATACCTATTAGTCCTATCAAATTTAAATCAAACAAATGAGAATTATATGAAATATGGCAATTTCTCATGCAAGTTCTATTTGGCATGCTTTCTGTGCTGCCCTATTAAAAACACAAATAGAAATCAATGGAAACTGTAAAAGCACAAATAGAAATCAATGGAAACTGCCCTTAAACCTTCAAATCCAACCAGTTAAAATGCACAGAAATTTTTCAAAAGGATTTGGTTAAACTAGAATTACTGCTGTGCTGCTAAATGCAGCTTCTGTAGGAATGGAATCATCACCATCACAATCAATTTCATCGCAACCGTAACCACGTTATGTTTTAGAAGCCCTCTTCTACCTTCAGTTTTCAAACTGAAAATGGTGTTTATTTTAGCTGATCTTTGAAAGAAAATGTAACCGTGTTAGTTTTCAACTTGCACTTCCCCATGCTTTCACAATAATTCTAGCTTATGGTGCTTCTTCCCACTGTAGGTGTTTAAAACACCTCAATCAAATTTACGCTCTTCAAAAATTGAACCCCTCACATTCAATAAAGTTGTTTCTAACCTTATAATTTCTAGCTTTGCAATGCATTATCAACTATCAAGATGCTGCCAACTAGAATTATTTAAATAGTGATATTTCCAAAAGAAGACACTAGGGTTTAACTCATTGGAAAATAAATAATGATGTTTTATCATATAGATATTGATGATGAAACTAGCACCATCGTGGCCTAGCAAATTGTTGATATTGCAGCGGATAAGTAGATATATGATATAAAATTGGTGTAGAATATTTGTCTATGATGAGCAATAGTACTCTAGCCCATGTTCAGCATAAGAAACCAATGAGACCAAACACTAAACCTAAATACACATTTAGTACAGCTGACCAGGTATGCCAAAGTTTATAAGAAGATATTCAAACAAAGAACTAAGTTTAGCTTCCCTCTAATCTATGAATGGAAATATTGGTTCCCAATATTAGCCAATGCGTACTGAACTAAACAGATTGCATGTGAGTGGATTAGCCTGGAGTGGATCTCTCTTTTAAAAATATGAATATGCTCGACCATGCAACCGAGTGTTGGATGACATGAATTTCCTTTAAATGTCACTCTTTACTGTACTTTTCCCCTATTTTTCCTTCAAAGGGAGCAATTGGATAGGCCCAACCAAACTATTTTCAAGCAATCTGATGCGGTCCTGCTAAATTTGTGGCATAGATTATACAAATAGAATAGCTTGCTATGGTGGAGTTAGAAAGGATGCGATGGTTTGTGATTTAAAACAACTGTTATGGTCAGATTTTTAAAGTCAATTGATATAAAAATGATTTCCTATCAGATTATACAGCAACATCTATTAAGATTTCATTTTAACTCGGACAATAAGCTCTAAAATTAAGCATTAAACTAATTTTCAGATGGTTTGCATTCTTTGAAACAAAGCTTGAACTAACTCCAAGAAAAATCCAAACATATAAGGAGCCCAAGCATTTCTGAAAATGATATAGAAAAGTTTATTGAGAGCATGGGCCCGACTTTCTTAGGATCTCTTAAAAAAGGATATAGTGAAATACAGAGATATTGTAAGAAGGTAACTTACAAGGATTTTTGGTCCAGCTACATTAAGTTTTTAGGTCATTATATTTATCTATCTGATTTTCTCTTTTGTAGACCTAGGCCTGTATCATCATTCATCATTAGCCTTATACCCCACCATCTGGTGCCAAATTTATAAATCATCACTCTCCTTGTTGGGTGCTTTGTGAGGTATTAATCCTACTTTACACAAATCTTTCAGCCCAATTTTTATCAAATTGTCAGCGATCTAATCTTTTTTCTTTCTAATTCTTCAACATTAATTGTCAATGCCCAACTCATTGGTGCATCTCCTAACACTTGTTATACATGCCCAACCCACTATCCCTCTGATATACATAATTTTTTAACATATCATTTTATTTTTGTCATATATTCATCTTGATATTAAAGGATTCATGTCATGATTATTCAATAAGTTTTATGCTGGCCGACGACTACCTAACGCAACCCTCCACTTTTCTCATCCAGGACTTGATACTTGGTTAGAAAATATTAGAAATGATCTTTCTTTACTAGATTTAAACGAGAATTTGACTTTTAACAGAACACAATGGAGAAAAAGGATTCATGTAGCCGACCCCACATTGTGGGACAAAAGCTTGATGTTGTTGTTGCTGATGTGTATTCATCTTGATATTCTCATCTTTTTTTATGTTCAACTTGTCTATCAAATGAATTCTTTATCGTCTAGACCAATAAATTTTTTTAAAAAATATACACATTTATTTCAACATTAGAAAGTCAAGTAGGGGGAACATTTGCAAAAATAATAAGGAAAAACGAACTTTGCAAGTCAACCTGCACTTAAAAAAATTATTTCAATGAGCTCAATCAGCTTTACACGGCACTAGCAAAGTAAGTTTTATTGCAGAAACACCAATTATATCACCCAAATAAAAAATTGTCATACCAAACGGAAGTTCCACTAGTGAAGTGGGCTTCGATCGTAAACCACTATCCTTACACCTCTCATTCAAAGCTTTTACCAGTTCATCCAGATCAGTTTGTATTTTCTCGGCGCGTTCCTGGAAATAGTTCAAAAATTGCAACTTGATTTAGGAAGGCGAGAAAAATATTTCATTGCAACAAAAGAGCATCTAATCAGCTTGCCTGAAGCACACCATCTGACAGTTCACCTTGTTCCATTTTTACAATTGCATTATATAACTCCATCTTTCTCTCCTAAACAAAGAGCAAATGAATTACCATCTATGCGGAAAAAGCAAAACAAGCATGTCGAGAAAAAAATGCCAAGTTTGAATAAATGTCTCGCACAAGCTGGTACTATATGATACCTGAATATCCCGAAACAAAGACTGATCCAGTGTCAGTTTAGAAGTCACATCTCCTGTCTGCTTATACTTTTCCTCATACTTCTTTGCCAACAGCTCAACCTGAGACCACCATTGGTCAGTTATTCTTAAAATGACAGGTATAAAGGGGTTGTTATTAGCTTGCATATCAATGGGATAGATCTAACTTTCAGCAATGGTTTATATCTGAAACAAGTCAAATTAATTCAGAGTAAAGAAGGTCAATATTTTACATGACTCTGACGCCATAAACTATGACAAACGAAAGTCCATGTCAAAAAAGCCATTTCTAATTGCTTGAGAACCACTACAGGAGTAAATATTTGAGCTAACAGTATAATACGACTCTAAATGAAAATTTTGAGTTATTGAAAACACAATGAGTTCAAGTTGAGTTCAAACAGCCATCTAAAGTAGCACAAAGATCAAGTCTGATTTGTGTCAACCTAACAACGCAAACTTAAAATGGTATTTTCATGCTTCAAATAAATGCTCAAATCCGACTTCTTATTTTTGGAATATACAAATCAGGTGTGTGTCAATTTCATGTCAGGTTGACAGTAAATTTTCATGCCAAGTTGGGATGTATTTGACTATTTGAGTTCATTGAGTTAATATTAGCATTTTCAACTGGTTTATAATGAAAGGGGTTGAGTCCAGGCTTTCTCCAGCCATAATATGTCATTTTCAGTTTGAACTCAAACAAGACCTAACATGAATTGACACACCTCGGAAAAAGTCAACATTTCTATCCTCAACTATGTTTGAGTCCACAATCATGGAAAACCTCATTGTCATTCATGAATTAATTTCATTCATGTCATAAATAAGTCAACATTTCTATCCTCAACTATGCAATGTTTAACACAAAATTGGGGTGTCCACCAAGCTAATTAGGTGAATTAAAACTGTAATTTAATGAATTAGGACTCGATTGACTTTGCTTAGTTGGGCATGGTATGATTAATAGGGCTAATACCCTTAATTATAAAATTCAATTTTAAATTGGCATTGCTAAATGCTTAATTAGTTTATTAAGGTTCATATCCCTAAATTTGGTTTAATTAGCTATCCTAATTAAAATAATGCACAATTAATACCATAAATGAGCTAAATTAATTGGGACTGACCATATAAGCCACATAAACATTTAGCAGTATCATCATTATTGTCATCGTCGTCATTATTGGTAGTCTTAACCTAACTATCTGGGACTGACCATGAATCCTCAACTTCAATCATTCTTGAGTCTTCTTAAGACGTTAAATCACTTTTGAATAAATCTTTTTGCACTTGTTCTATCCATATTACAATTTTTTCTACCTAATCTTTCAAATTTAACTTTATCCACCTATCTTATTGGTACATTTTTTTACCCTTTTGATGCATAGCCCAAACCACCTAAAGGCTCATTTGATTGCTTTAAGTCAGAAAGACATATTTTAAAAAATAGTAAATTCTGAAAAACTCATATATTTGCTTGGATTAATGAGCAGATTTCAAACTGCTTACATCTCAAAACTCTTTTGAATATTATGATTTCATTTTCAAATGCAAACTGAATGTAAATGAAGTCATACATTTTAAACATTTTTTCAAGCTACATGCAACCAAAATGAGCTTAAGTCTACTTATATCTTATCAATTTAAAAGCGTTCTAATCAATCCTTCCTAATTTGATACATTCAAATTGTCTATCACTGACATCTACAAACATTAAGTAGGTAGTTTGCAGTTGGTTTCTATATGAAGAGAATGAAATTTACTTGAGTTCAATGTGCCATTCAAGAGAGAGCTTAATTCTAGACGACTAAATTCACAAATGCTTTAGAGTCTTAGACATACCAGATATCAACTAAACTTGTGAAAGGCCACCCAAATATCCCACTTTCAGCACAAACACCACTTATAGAAGTTGGTACATATAGCTTAGCCCCGTTTAGCTATATGTATGCTAATGGATTTGGTCTGTTGCATAAACACAAGGCAGTGCAACTATATTTGCCTTTTACAAGATGTACGAAATATTAAAAGACTAGAAACGCTAAACAAAGGTAAAATCCTCGACAAAAAGTATAGAAAGCAGGAGTTTTCAGTAAAGGTTCCTTAATCAAGATGATTGAGTTCAGTTATTTTTTTGAAAAGAAATCTAGCATTTAAACTCTGGCATATATACCTGAACTTTAAACAGGAAGTGTTTACAAGAACATTAAACTGTAAATGCTGTTATCACAAGCTAGACCCAGCATTCCTATTTATTTGGAGATCTATGGTAAAGAAGTAAATTGGAACAATTAAGATTTCTCAATCATCAAAGGATCTATGAAATCGTGATGCACTGTTTGTTGATCATGATTACTGATTCACAAATAGAAGGAAAACCTTTGCTACTTGTGGAGTCCATTACTTGACAAAACTTGGTAAGTAGGTACCTATCTTTCATTCTCCATAAAACCCTTCAGACTATTATGGTACCCCCCCTCTTGATATTTTTAGATTAATTCAAATAATGGGCCCTATGGTTTGAACGACAACATTAGTTCGCCTCCTATAGAACCAAACCGCCCCTTGCTAGGCCAGTTCCACCTGAACCGGCCTAACAAATAATTAGCAGGATAAATTAGCAAGATGAACAGCACTCATCTCTCTTGTCGAATTTGGTTGGGATCTAAGATCAACAAACTAAGGTTTAGGTCCATCTAAAATAGTAGCTATTCTAAAATGAAGAAGAGAGTGCAAATTAAATATAGGTTTTATGATCGCTTTGAACCTTTTAAGTAATAGATGTCAAAATTAGATTTTTTTTTTTCTTTCAACTAACACAAAAATCTAATACTTATTAAATTAATCATTTGTAAGAGCTGGCAATCAGTACCTAATTAAAAAGAAAGAAGGGTTGATCGGCCACTGCACACATTTAGATTAAAAGATAACTCAACTAGGCATGATTAAGGGCCTTCAAATAGTTAATTTACACATGATTAGCCACTAATTGCATTCAGGGGTTGTTTGGTTGGATTACGTTAGGGTGTAAAGTATTTCAAATGCAGTGGTATTGAAAATTTTGGTGTTTGGTTGGATGAAAAATAAATGTAAAGTAAATATAGTGTAAACCATTCTAGTTTATTTTTTACGTAAATCAAACTCGTCCAATTTTGAGCGAGAACGGTTTACACCGCAAGCAAGCTCGCTTGACTGCCACCAACCGCAGCTAGCCGCTACCGCCGGCCACCTCCAACTGTCTGTGGCCACCACGCCTGCCACCGCCACCCGCATCTGGCCTCTACTGCCACCGACCACCACCATCGTTACTGCCAGAAACCACTCTTCGAACACCATCGCCATCGGCCCTCATTATCTTTAAACTTTACACTAAATTCATTTTCCTTCAAAAAAAAAATCATTCACCTGAATTTGCTTTACACCCATCCAAACAATTCCAAAGTATTCATTTTATACTGTATTTATGTTTTAGCCAACCAAACAACTCCTTAATATTTACCCAATTAAAGGCTAATCAGAGGTTAATTAAGAATAATTATGCAAAGAAAAAACATAACTAGCAAATAATAGACTTACAATTCGATTATAAATAATTTTGTTTAATAATATACTAAGAATTTCATTGGTGGCAAATATCATCGACAAATAATATTTAGTTAACCACACCAACAAACTAAGACTTTAACAAAAGTTATAATCAGTGTTGCTAAAAACATGCTTCAACAACAAAACATTGTGATGTGATTGACCCAAATGATTTACGTTGAGTTGGCAAGGCAGGTGTTGTGCTACATCAAATGGTGCACCAATTTAAATTATTCAGGTTCATAGATTTAATATACTATACACCTAAACTAATATAATGTGACCTTTCCTTTCCCTTCCAATTATCTCAAAATGCAACAGTGAATTGTCTACTCGGATGGTTGTGATGTATTGACGATATCAATATAATATAATATTATTAATTATGAGCATAAAACACCAGTGAATCACTCACGCACTCACAACATATCCATTCCCATTCCAGTAAGAAACTGTTAATGAGCAGAGAATAGATGACTAAGAGGAAGAAAGGGAAACTATGGAGGCTAAGGCTTGGTTTTGATGAGGATTGATGGATACGGAGGCTTGTATGAATAGTATGCTGTCCTTATGTAAGCAATTTCATTACATAATGATTATATGTAATGCCACTAGACTACTCTATAATCATAATTTTTAATCCAATCTAATTCATGATTAGCATATTATGTTGTTTCCTTTCATTGAGCATTTAAATTTTATGTTAAAAGTATTTATCTTGTTGAGCTTTATAGCTCATCAGATTATTTTTCTAATTGTTGTTTCAAGTAGAGAAAAGGACAAGATTGAGCCTAAGTGAGAATCATGTTTTGAATCTACAACCTTATGTTTTGATGTTTAATTTTGATGTAAGATATTAAGCATGCTAAAATAATGTATATGATGAAAATTTGATGTCAAGTATATAAACTTTGATGTTTACTAGAAGTTATATAGTTCGTGAATAAAATATTTTGGAATGCTTTTGCACAATTAACTTGATCTCTAGGAGTCTAGGGTTGTGTTGGATGGTCATGTTTGGGTCATTCAAGTGATTGATTATATTAACCATACTATTTTAATGGGTAAAGTTCAAGAATGAGTGATGGAAATATATTCGATCAGCCAAAATGCACCTGATCAGTCAAACCTTGTGCTTGATCAGGATAGGTCATTGTAGGGTGTGACACACTCGATCTGTAAAAGTGCTGTGCTCGACCTTCACCCTCAACCTTGAGTAGCACCGCATCTCAACTTGACCTACAGCCGTTCAAACTTCTTGCCAGCAACCTACAGCCAACATTTGACTCAACTTGCAGCTAACATCGTGTCTCAACTCTCGACATTCTGCATCCAACAACACCCAGTTCCGCATCTCACAATTGACTTGTCATAAAAGAACTAATTTGTGCAGTAGTTATGTATTGCTTTGATTTTCGAAGACAAATGGATTAAGTTAAGTTTGAGGCCATATGTGAATAATGAGAATTTGTGATGTACACTAAACATCAAGGTTTGAAGTTTATCAACACTCAAAATAATGCGAATAGAATAGATGTCCAATGGATTACCTTCTTGCAAAACTTCGCAATTGCTATCAAACATAAGCCTTGTCAAAGAAATAAAGTACTCGATGCATTAATTAGGCATGCTTTGCTACCAGCTAACAATAGCATGGAGTGGTGGGGTTTGATAATTTAAAAAGATATTTATGCTAACATTGAAGAGTTTGGGCGCATATGGGAAAAATGCAATAATAAAGACTTTGTTGGTAACTTCCATATTCAATATGGGTTTTTATTTAGAAGTGCACAGCTTTGAATTCCTCAAACCTCTTTGTTTGAACATTTGATAAGAGTATTATATGCTCGAGGAGTAGGTGGACATGTTTGTTGTGACAAAACCATCAATTTTGTGGATGATAGATTCTATTGGCCTCGGCTTAGAAAGATGACGAACACTCTAAGCAATATTGTTCAGTTGGCCAAAAGGCTAATGGTCAAGCTCAAAACACAAAACTTCATACTCCTCTGCCAATTCCTGAAATAATTTGATGGGATATAACTATAGATTTTATTATTGGTTTTAATCAACCCAAAGATGAGTTGCTTCAGTTTCATTGTAGTCAATCAATATTCCAAGATGTTGCACTTCATTCCATACGGATGCTTCACACATGGCTCATCAATTCTTCTAAGAAATCATTCACTTCCATGGAGTATCTAGTTGAATCACTACAAACCAAATGTCAAGTTCCTAAGTCATTTTTAGTGGATGTTGTCGAAGTTACAAGTCACCTATAAATGAATGGACAAACGGAAATGGCTATTCTCACACTTGGACACATTATTCAATTTGTTTGTTGTGATAAACTGAAGTAATGGGATGATTCCATTAAATAAATTGCGTTTGTTTTTAACAGCATTGACCAACAATATCCCTTTAAAGTTGTCTATACTAGTGTTCCAAGGCATACCATGGAGTTGATTTATCTACCTTCTTCTCATAATATTAATCTCGTGCTGAGAAGTTTGTTAAACATGTTCAACAAATTCATCCAGATGTGAAGAGATATCTAGAAGAAGCTAATTCTAATGCGGACATCGGTACGAAGATTTGGCGCATCTATCACAGAAGGCGTCGTAAATCGAGGGCTATAATTTAAATCTTCAATTATGAGTTATTTTTCTGAATTTTAATTCTTATTTGATGTATTTCCTGTTTTACCCCTAGGTTGGTTTATGTGAGTGTTGTGGCCCAAGGGGCAATTTTGTATTTTGAGTTTTCTTATGTTGTGGCCTATATATAGGGCCTTAAACTATTGTAATAGGGATGGATTATTGATATTAACAATTGGTGTTCAACACTTGTGTTGTTTTGAGAGGACGACAGTGAGATTCTTATGGGAAGGATTCAGAGTTTTCACCAGCCACAGGATGGGTCCGGGCTCGTGGCGTGAAGTCCCTTGGAGAAGGGCAATGTAGTACCCGTCAGCCGCAGGATGTGTCCGGGCTCGTGGTTGTATCTTTGATTTTTGTTTCTCTATTTTTGTTCCTTCTTATTACTCCTAGTCGTTATCTTCATCCTCTTCACCGTCCCCCTCCTTTCCAGCCATCCCCACCACCAACCACCACCCCCATAGCCCCACCCAAGCCAAGCTCACCGCCGGCCACCCTTGTTTGTCTCCATGAATGAGGAGTCAATGCTACCTTAATGCTTACCTCAAGAGTTCAAATAATTTAGGAAATTATTTTCATCCTTTGAAATTCAAATTTTGAATTTCAATTAGTTTCCTAAATTAGAAAGCTATTTTAGGAAAGTATTGAATCTCATTCATGATGTAATTCAAACTTAATTTGGGTGATTTAATTTTGGGCGATTTTCAAAATTTCAAATTCCACTCATTTGAAATTTGAATTCTTTCATAATTTATCATTCTATTTTGGAAAGTTACTAAATGAATTTTATTTGAATTTCAAATTCAAATAGGGTTTAATTATTTCTTTCCTAAACTCAACCCCAATTGAGTAATCTCAATTAAATGCATTAAAACCTTCTTTCCCTATGGATACAGCCGGCCCCCATCCCCCTAGGCTTACGTTCCTTAACTGTTTCCTAATCCCCATCCTTGCTTTAAGGAAATAATTTCAATCCCATCTAATTTCAGCCCAGCCGAAATATTCAAAGATTAAGCCATTAATTACTTCCCAAACCTGAGAGGGGAATAAGGAAATAATTCCCTGAATTTTCCCTGTTGTCCCGCCGTCCAGCAAACTTCTCTAGTCTACATTACTTGGCTCTCCTTTGAGAAGGACTTTGGGGGATTTCAACCTGCTGCAAAATTTCCCCACTTCCTTCTTAATCCCGCTAGCCCCTTTCTCTCCCACCCGTCTCCCTCATCTTTCTCTCATAGCTCCACCTTTCCCCAAGTCACTATTGACTTTGAGCCCACACCGATGAATGCCCTTTCTCTGCTCATTAACTGCTGAAATTCTCTCAGGTTTTGAATAAAAACCTGAAGAAAATTTCAGATTTCCTGAAAGGAATAATTGATTTCAGATTTCCTGAAAGAAATTGTTTCAGATTTTTTGGACTATTTGCTCTTCGAGACCCTTACGAGGCAAAGCCCCCTTTTTCGTTCTACATCAAATTCTCGTTACAAGATGGTTGCAGATCAACATTGACAACTTAAATTTTTCAGGGTGATTTGGTGATGACACCATCTTCAAGAAATCGTTATCCTGTAGGTAAATATAACAAGCTAAAAGATAAGAAGATTGGCCATTCCCACTTATCGCAAATGATTAGGAACAATACTTGTAAGTTTCATGTTCTTGCCAACATGAAAATTTCTAACACTCCTAATGTTGCTAATATCTTCGAATATTTTCCTCTAGATGAATTTCTTTGTAGTTACAAAACTACAAAGAAACCTATGTAGCACTTGACTGCATGGAAACCTATTAGGTTCCTATTTAGTAGTTTCCATAAGCTATATAATATTTTAAATTTCTCTTTTTTTTCCCTATTATTTTGTTAGGTTTGCTTATAAATTGGATAAAATCCATTATACTCCATCGTGTTTTCCATTTGAAAAAGGAATTTAGTTTCCCATTCTTTCTACAATTTTCCTAAACCTGTGTTATCTATATGCCAGCATAATGTGGAGGTGATGAGGACATCGATAGACGCTACCAACAAGTTTATCGACGAAGGAATCGCAAATCTACGGCTACGATTCAGCGCCTTTACTTTTGATGCATTTCTTCATGTTATGTTTATTTAGTTTTGTTGTTTTCCGAATTTACCCCTTTGGAGAATTGTCTTGTTATTGTAGCCCAGAGGGCAATTACGTACTTTTTCTTTTTCATGATTGAGACCTATATATAGTGGTCTAATGTGTTGTAAGAATTTTGATGAATGATTAATGAAAATTTTCCTTTGCTTCTTCTTCTTCTTCTTGTGTGAGCACTAAACAGAAGGGAGAGAGAGCTCAAGGTGAGCAAGTGCAATACGCACCAGTCATTGGAAGAGTCCGCGACTCGTGGATTTTAATTTATCTTCTTCTTCTCCGCCTTTTCTCCACCCCCACCCTCCGACTCCCCTAGCTTCCACCACCGGCCATCTCCCCAACCAAAATCACCCCACAACTCCACCTCACCAAGCCCACCCGCCAACCTAGCCCCACCCAACTCGATACCTAGCCACCCCTTACCCATTGCCGCCGGCCCCTCACTTTTCCCCCTCATTATGGTAAATTCAACCATCACAATGACTTCCTAATTTAGCTCAAGCAAGAGAGGGCAAGGTTTGAATTCCTTTGAAATTCAAATTATTTCCATATAGGAAATTCCAAAAAAGGAAAGTTTTTTTATCATGAATCCAATCTAAAATAAATTAAATTGGATTTATTATTTATTTTCCTAATCTACAAAGGTCTATTTGGAAACTCCCAAAATTCCTCCATAACTCCTCTCACCCCTCATGAAGCCGCCGCCACCCCCCCCCCCCCTTTC
>NW_021319234.1:1854901-1873317 GCF_001605985.2 Dendrobium catenatum | reverse complement strand
TAATAATACTCCAAGCTGAGTTTGTATATAATAATTATGTTAATCGCTCCACTAGTAAAACTCCCTTTGATTAAAGTCAGCCTATATCTCACATTTTAGATAGAAATTGTTTGCCTTTGCCAAATATAATTAGTGCTGAAGCTTCTGAAACTTTTGACCATATCAAAACTGTCCAACAACAAGTCCTTGAAAAACTCTGAATGACTAATGTTAAATACAAATATGCTGCTGACAAACATCATAGGGAAGCTTATTTCAAAGAAGGAGAATTGCCGACGATTTCCTGTTGGTACTTTTGGAAATTAAGCAGGAAGAAATTTGGGCCTTTTCGTGCTCTAAAAAAATTGGGCTCAAATGCTTATCTCTTGGATCTTCCTACTACTGTTGGCACTTCTCCTGTGTTTAATGTTTCTGACCTTTCTTTATATGAAGGAAATTCTAAATATCATGTGGAAATTGAAACTTTGCCACTCTCCACATCTATTTTAAATAATGATGAATAGGTTGAAGATGTTATTGATGTCAAAGTTACTAAAAATTGGCATGGCGAAGACATGAGGTTTTTGGATAAGTGGAAGAATCGTCGTTTGACAGACTGTATTTGGATGGATGCCAATGAGTTGAAGAAACGTCATTTGGATCTTTATAAAAAGATTGTGGAAGCTTTCTCATAAGGAGATGAGATTCTCCCACCAGGGGGAATTGATGCATTCATGTTTTTAGTTTTTAGTTTTTTTTTATGTAATTTGAACAATATTAGTTGTGTTTTATATTTTTTTAAGCTATCCAATGATGGAAAGCATCCAATGATCATGGTAGGAAGTGCTTGGGCATGGCAAGTCTTGGATTTGCTTGCATTTGGTTCCTTCTTATCCTTGGGCTGCTTGCTGTTCTCGGTTTGGGGCCTTGACTGCTATCGGGTTGGGCTTTGGCTGGTTGATTTTGAGCATAAAAAGTTGGGTTCTACTTGGTGCTAGCTCATTAATGCTTGAGCTGAAGTTTAGCTCATTATTTGGAGGAGTAATTGCACTTCCTAGCTCATAAAATCATAAAGGTATGTGGAGTGGAGCTTCTCTTCCTATTCTTGAGTCTCTTTGGTATGTGAGTAAATGCAGTGGGCGGGTTGTCTTTTCGTTTCTTCTCCCTGGCTATTTTCCCGTGACCCCTCTGCCCTGTTTCCTGTGTTGGCTCCACGGGTCCCACTCTGGCTGCTTTCCCGTGGCTTGCTAGCTCTTTGGTTGGAGGTGGAATGTCTATATGACTACCCTTTTGTCTATATATTTGAAGGATTTTGTTATGAAGAGGTTATTGAATATTTGAGCAAAGTCTCTACTAAAAACTTGAGGGTTTGTTCTCTTGGAAAAGCTTGAGAGCTTGTTCCACCCCCTTTCCTCCTCTCTATTTCATCTTGGCTTCTAACATCTTCTCTACGCAAGTTTCCACTCCACCTGTATCCTTCTTCTTGAGCTCTTAGAAGTTGTTTGTTGGTTGATTTTTTGAGACATTTGCCGGAGGAGTTTGGTAGGGCGTTAGACCATTTTGCAATGGTGGACCATCGGTTTGCAAGCCTAAGCACTATTTTCATATATTTTCCTACCCTCGTTGCATGTGAGGAAACCGCTTGACGGTTGTTCTGAGGATAGCATTTTTATGTTTTAATTTTGTTTCGTTTGATTTGACTTTTCGTTTATCTGAATGTTTATTTGGATGTTTGCAAATTAAAGTGAATCGAGTTTGATTTTATTTTGTCCTTGTGTTCTCCAACTTGGTTCTTCTTTCTAGTTTGCATTCATCAATTAATACCATAAATGAGCTAAATTAATTGGGATTGACCATATAAGCCACATAAACATTCGACAGTATCATCATTATTGTCATCGTCATTATTGTTAATCTTAACCAAACTATTTGGGACTGACCATGAATCCTCAAACTTCAATCATTCTTGAGTCTTCTTAAGCCGAGCTCAGTTGCGCGAGCTTGTAATCCAAGTGGAGGCATTTCGTGCTTTGAATGATTGTACTGGTTCCGTAGGCTAGGTACTGACCCATCCGATCCAAGATGGGCAGTGATGTTTCTTGTCTGGGCAAAAGTTTGGGTTAGAAACCTCCAGAATTGGAGAGGAAAGCGTGAAGCTGGTTTAACAGAGCAACGATTACCTCTAGCTCTCGTCGGTGGATGGATGACAAGCCAGTGGGCCAAGCAACCCATTTAAGCTCTTGGGTCGACTTTACAATCAAACAAAGCATTTTTTTATTTTTATTCTTAAAAAAAAAGACGTTAAATCACTTTTGCATAAAACTTTTTGCACTTGTTCTATCCATATTACAATTATTTCTTCATAATCTTTCAAATTTAACTTTATCCACCTATCTTATTGGTACATTTTTTTACCCTTTTGATGCATAGCCCAAACCACCTAAAGGCTCATTTGATTGCTTTAAGTCACAAAAACATATTTTGAAAAATAGTAAATTTTGAAAAACTCATATATTTGTTTGGATTAATTAGCAGATTTCAAACTGCTTACATCTCAAAACTCTTTTGAATGTTATAGTTTCATTTTCAAATACAAACTGAATGTAAATGAAGTCATCACTTTCTAAACATTTTTTCAAGCTACATGCAACCAAAATGAGCCTAAGTCTACTTATATCTTGTCAATTTAAACGCGTGCTAATCAATCCTTCCTAATTTGATACATTCAAATTGCTATCACTGACCGCTACAAACATCAAGTAGGTAGTTTGCAGTTGGTTTCTATATGAAGAGAATGCAATTTACTTGAGTTCAATGTGCCATTCAAGAGAAAACTTAATTCTAGACCACTAAATTCACAAATGCTTTAGAAATACCAGATATAAACTGAACTTGTGAAAGGACACCCAAATATCCCACTTTCAGCACAAACACCACTTATAGAAGTTGGTACATACAGCTTAGCCCCGTTTAGCTATATGTATGTTAATGGATTTGGACTGTTGAATAAACACAAGGCAGTGCAACTATTTGCCTTCTACAAGAAGAACAAAATATTAAAAGACTAGAAACGCTAAACAAAGGAAAAATCCTCAACAAAGTATAGAAAGCAGAGGAGTTTTTCAGTAAAGGTTCCTTAATCAAGATGGTTGAGTTCAGTTATTTTTTTTTTTTTGAAAAGAAATCTAGCATTTAAACTCTGGCATATATCTCTGAACTTTAAACAGAATGTGTTACAAGAACATTACACTGTAAATGCTGTTATCACAAGCTAGACCCAGCATTCCTATTTATTTGGAGATCTATGGTAAAGAAGTAAAGTGGAACAACTAAGATTTCTCAATCATCAAAGGATCTATGAAATCGTGATGCACTGTTTGTTGATCGTGATTTCTAACTCACAAATAAAAGGAAAACCTTTGCTACTTGTGGAGCCCATTATTTGACAAAACTTGGTAAGTAGGTACCTATCTTTCATTCTCCATAAAACCCTACTTGAAACTCCAGGCCAGATTGCTTTAAGATTCTCCAAAAATAAATGATAAACAAAAACACTAAATTAAAAAAAAAGAAATCTTTAACATGTATAAATAATTTTGTCGACAAATTTTCCTTCATGATGAAACAGCCCTGCTCGTTTCAAGTATGTTATATTATACTAGAGCATTAAAATCTTAGACTTTTAATTCAAATGTTAAAACTTCCGTGCTACGTAGATCATAAATCTTGCACTTTGTGACGGTCAGGTTTAAAATTTAAGAAAATAGCTTTCAAGGTTAGACCTAGACATTTTTATGCTCCACCAGAACTACAATACAACTTTCACAAAACTGTCAGAAGAAATATTATCATTTTTGCTTTAGTCCTTCGTAGAGAGTGAAATCATGCAGGATAAAGTAGAAACTAACTAAAACGAAAGGCAAAAGAAGGAACATATAACATGAAATTCGATAAGCCAACATGAAACAGGAAATGTTTGGTGACATTACAAACTACGGTGCATTACCTCACGTTTGTCAGCAGCAGCCCTTTCTATGACCTCATTTAGTCTGCTGTCACACCTGCTTTTGTAGAGAACCTAAATTGAGAGTAAAATTTCCTTTTAAGGCAACGTAGTACACCACATAGGAATCTGACGCTATAAAGATAATATCAAGTTCAAATTACAATTTGAAAAAATAATAATAATAATGAGTATGCATGTATGCCTTTATGAATAAACATGCATGTAGGTACTACCATGTATGTATACATATATACATGGATAGACCTTTATAATGTCTAAATGTTCAGAATAAAAAGAAAAGCCCATCAAAACATTTAAAGGAATCATTACAAGGATAGAATCCAATAAAATGAATGAGACTGTATTATCATAATACAATCAATAAGCAAATAGTACCACGCTTCCAAGATACAGTCAGCATCAGAAAATTGAAGAGCTCAGTATTCTAATCATACTCATCCAGGTGATTTATATATCGCAGCACACCCATCTATATAAAGTATGCTAGTTATTCTCATATGTTTAAAAGACAGAGTTGGTTGGAATAATGATAGAAATACTTGAATATTTCAAGTAATCCCTAACAAGATTGATAAAAACAGCGAGAAAATCTCAATATCTCCAATGAAAACAATCCAAAACAGTAGATGGTATTATGGAATCAAACCAAAATCAAGAACAAAGCAAAAAATACAATAGATCCACAATTCGAGAGGACGATCCTTCTCTCCCAATATCTAGACGATGAATCTAGAGCCCAAGACACCCAAGGGAACTCCAAGAGAATATAATAATAAGCATAACCCTAAGGAGGCATTATTTTGCCTACTACAAAACCGAACCGGCCCTTGCTGGGCCAGTTGGGATGATTCGACCTGAACCTAACAAATAATTACCAGAATAAATTAGCAAGATGAACAACACTCATCTCTATGGTCGAATTTGGTTGGGATCTAAGATCAACAAGCTAAGGTTTACGTCCATCTAAAATAGTAGCTAATCTAAAATGAAGAAGAGAGCCCAAATTAAATATAGATTTTATGATTGCTTTAAACCTTTTAAGTAATAGAGGTCAAAATTAGATTTTTTCATTCAATTAACACAAAAATCTAATACTTATTAAATTAATAATTTGTAAGAGCTGGCAATCAGTACCTAATTAAAGAGAAAGTAGGGTTAATCGGCCATTGCACACATTTAGATTAAAAGAATCAATCACTAAATAACTCAACTAGGCATGATTAAGGGCCTTCAAATAGTTAATTTACACCTGATTAGCCACTAATTGCATTTAGGGGCTGTTTAGTTGGATTACATTAGGGTGTAAAGAATTCCAAATGTAGTGGTTTTGAAAATTTTGGAGTTTGGTTGGATGAAAAATGAATGCAATGTAAAGTAAATATAATGTAAACCATTCAAGTTCATTTTTTAGATAAACCAAACTCGCCCAATTTTGAGCAAGAACGGACACCGCAAGCAAGCTCGCTTGACCGCCGCCAACCGCAGCCGGCCACTACCGCCAACCACCTCCAACTTTCTCTGGCCACCACGCCTGCCACCGCCACTCGCCTCTGTCCAACATCGCCACCGCCATCGACCACCGTCACTTGCCTGCCACTGCCACCACTTCCGGAAGACACCCCCAGACACCACCGCCACCGGCCGTCACCATCTTTAAACTTTACACTATATTCATTTTCCTTCAAACCAAACAAAAATCATTCACCTGCATTTTCTTTACACCCATCCAAACAACTCTAAAGTACTCATTTTATACTGCATTTATTTTTTAGCCAACCAAATAACCCCTTAAACAACTCTAAAGAAATCATTTTATACTGCATTTATTTTTTAGCCAACCAAATAACCCCTTAATTTTTACCCAATTAAAGCCCAAAGCTAATCAAAGGTTAATTAAGAATAATTATCCAAAGAAAAACATAACTAGCAAATAATAGACTTACAATTCGATTACAAATAATTTTGTTTAATAATATACTAATAATTTCATTGGTAGCAAATATCATTGACTAATAATATTTAGTTAACCACACCAACAAACTAAGACTTGAACAAAAGTTATAATCAGTGTTGTTAAAAACATGCTTCAACAACAAAGCATTATGATGTGATTGACCCAAATGATTTATGTTGAGTTGGCAAAGCAGATGTTGTGCTACATAAAATGTTGAACCAATTTAAATTATTTGGGTTCATAGATTTAATATACTATACACCTAAACTAATATAATGTGACTTTACCTTTCCCATCCAATTATCTCTAAATGCAACAGTGAATTGTTTACTCGGATGGTTGTGATGTATTGAGGATATCAATATAATATAATATAATTAATTATGTGCATAAAACACGAGGGAATCACTCACGCACTCACAACATATCCATTCCCATTCCAGTAAGCAACTGGTTATGAGCAGAAAATAGATGACTAAGAGGAAGAAAAGGAAACTATGGAGGCTAAAGCTTGGTTTTGGTAAGGATTTTTTTATTTCTTGTATTTTCTCTAAGGAATCAACTTCAATTTGAAGTTGATGGATATGGAGGCTTGTATGAATAGTATGCTGTCCTTATGTAAGCAATTTCATTACATAATGAGTATATGTAATGCCACTAGACTACTCTCTAATCATAATTTTTAATCCAATCTAATTCATGATTAGCATATATAATGTTGTTTCCTTTCATTGAGTACTTAAATTTTATGTTAAAATTAATTATCTTGTTGAGCTTTATAGCTCGTCAGATTATTTTTCTAATTGTTGTTTCAAGTAGAGAAAAGGACAAGATTGAGCCTAAGTGAGAATCAAGTATTGAATCTGCAACCTTATGTTTTGATGTTTAATTCTGACGCAAGATATCAAGCATGCTAAAATAATGTATATGATGAAAATTTGATGTTATGTATATAAACTTTGATGTTTACTAGAAGTTTTATAGTTCGTGAATAAAATATTTTGGAATTCTTTTGCACAATTAACTTGTATTATCTTCTTTGATCTCTCTGAGTCTAGGGTTGTGTTGGATGCACATGTTTGGGTAATTCAAGTGATTGATTATATTAACCATACTATTTTAATGGGTAAAGTTCAAGGAGTGATGGAAATATATTCGATCAGCCAAAATGCACCTGATCAGTCAAACCTTGCGCTTGATCACGTGCTAATGGTGAAGCTCAAAACACAAAACTTTATACTCCTCTGCCAATTCCTGAAATAATTTGATGGGATATAACTATAGATTTTATTATTGGTTTTAATCAACCCAAAGATGAGTTGCTTCAGTTTCATTGTAGTCAATCAATATTCCAAGAAGTTGAACATCATTCCATACGGATGCTTCACACATGGCTCATCAATTCTTCTAAGAAATCATTCACTTCCATGGAGTATCTAGTTGAATCACTACAAACCAAATGTCAAGTTCCTAAGTCATTTTTAGTGGATGTTGTAAAAGTTACAAGTCACCTATAAATGAATAGACAAACGGAGATGGCTACTCTCACACTTAGACATATTATTCAATTTGTTTGTGGTGATAAACTGAAGCAATGGGATGATTACAACAACAACAACATCAAGTCTTTATCCCACTACGTGGGGTCGGAAGCAATGGGATGATTCCATTAAATAAATAGAGTTCGTTTTTAACAGCATTGACCAACAATATCCCTTTAAAGTTGTCTATACTAGAGTTCCAAGGCATACCATGGAGTTGATTTATCTACCTTATTCTCATAATATTAATCTCATGGCTGGGAAGTTTGTTGAACATGTTCAACAAATTCATCCAGATGTGAAGAGATATCTAGAAGAAGCTAATTCTCGTTACAAGATGGTTGCAGATCAACATTGACAGCTTAAATTTTTCAGGGTGATTTGGTGATGGCACATCTTCATGAAATCATTATCCTGTAGGGAAATATAACAAGCTAAAAGATAAGAAGATTGGCCATTCTCGCTTATGACAAATGATTAGGGACAATACTTGTAAGTTTCATGTTCTTTCCAACATGAACATTTCTAACACTTCTAATGTTGCTAATATCTTCAAATATTTTCCTCTAGATGAATTTTCTTTGTAGTTACAAAACTCGAGCGCAAGTTTTCTTTAATAGGAGGGAGTTTATGTAGCACTTGACTGCATGGCAACCTATTAGCTTCCTATTTAGTAGTTTCCATAACCTACATAATATTTTAAATTTCTCTTTTTTTCCCTATTATTTTGTTAGGCTTGCTTATAAATTGGATAAAATCCATTATACTCCATATCTTTTTCCATTTTGAAAAAGGAATTTGGTTTCCCATTCTTTCTCCAATTTTCCCAAACCTGTGTTATCTATATGCCAGCATAATGTGGAGGCCTTGGGACTAACTTGATCCCTGTTCATACTAGTTATGAAATCTTGTGCATTCAATGAAGCATCTCCTAAAGTCCAGACCCTCAAAATAAACTCAACATGAAAAGTAGAACACCAAGAATGTACTGGCTAACCAACAACATTTTGGCAATAATAAAATATGCACTATTAAAACAGTGACTTCTCATAGAACAAACCCATTTTAATAAATATTGGAAATGAGTTTTAGAAGAGAAGAAAAACATCATCTAATAAACAAGAGCACTGAACTACATATTATCTGCACAGAATGAGATAACATAAAAAGAAATATGTAAACAATAGTAACTCACAAGTTCTTGCATCTGTTTGCGGTAATTTTCGGTCTTCTGCTTACAATCAAGGATCTCCTTCTCCAATTCTTGAACCTTCAGGCATTATAAGGACGTGAGTATGCATCGTTTAAAAGGACTATCTAACAATTCAAAAGGCAGACAATAAACATGGGATCATCTAAACAATTTGCACCGCTTTTGCTTTATAAAAATAAATAAATAAATAAGATTAAAAAAATTAAAAACTAAAAACTTTAAAAACTAAAAAAAATCTGCATCGGTAGGCAAGAGAACATCAAATTTAAAAAGCTCAAAATAAATCAATGAAATGGCATGCAAGATAAAGATATCCACATATTCCAACGTAAAAAGCAAAATTGCCAATGCTGGGTCCCAAGTCCTAGAAAAGAAAATAAAGCGTTACATTAGGTAGTCAACAATCAACATAAAACTTATCAAACAAACATGGCATGAATCCTTTAATACATTTAATTCTAGAACATTCCTTAGAAACGACACACTGTATGACCTAAATATACGAAAAGTGCGCAAGGGCCGCCACACTAGCGCCTGGGTGTAATGTCAAATAAGCAAGAGTTCCCAAATGATGGACATATGTGGGAAAAGAAGCTAGTCCATAAAATTAAAATTATAATAGGAGCTTGAAATATAGGTACTCTTACAGAAAAATTAATAAAATAATAAATGTTATGATTTATATGAAAATAAATATTCTATATATTCAGGAAACTATATAGGTTGGACAAAAAGCTAAAGGAGATGATAGTTTATGATTTAAACTTTCGTATTCAAGTAAGATTCATATTAGAAATGATATAATGTTGATCATATATAAGAGAAGGATAATGTTGTAGAAATTAATAGAATTGGAGATGAAATTAAAGCTTTAAAGATTATTGTAGAAACTAAAATTATAAATATTTTAGTTGTTTATGCTCTCAAATAAGTTTGAATATATGTTCAAAAATAAAATTTTAAAATAACTTAGAAGAATTATACAAAAGATACCTCTTGAACAAAGAGTTTTTATTGGAAGAGATTTAAAAAGACATGTTGGGAGAGTTGTAGAAGATTTTAAAAGCACTCATAGTGACTATGAGTTTGGAGCAACTAATAAAGGTGTTATAATCATATTATAATCTACTATAGCAAATATTTTTTGTAATTATCAATGTTTTATTAAAAAGAGAGGAACATCCATCATTATAAGAATGAACATAGTAAGACTTAAATTGATTGTTTTTTATAAGGGTAGGCCTACTCTGGAAGCTATACATTTATTGAGAGGTTTGATGGAGACGTATAAAGAGAATAAGGAGGATCTACATAAGATATTTACTGATTTAGAGGAAGCATATGATAAAGTTCCAAAAGTGCTATGGAGAGTTCTAGAAAAGAAATGGGTTAATAATATTTATATTCAAATCATTAAGGATATGTATGCATGAGTTGTTACTTGTGTTCAAACACAATGTGGTTTGACCAAGTGTTTTCTTATTTCAGTTGGATTACATCAAGGATCAATCTTAAGCTCATATCTTTTTGCTTTAGTAATGGATGTTCTCACAAGAAATTTGCAAGAGGTTGTACCATGGTGTATGCTTTTTGCTGATGATATTTTTTTCATGTTGATAAGACTAGAGAGGGAGTTGAAGGTAAACATGAATCATGGAGGTCAACCTTAGAGTCTAAAGGTTTTTATTTGAGTAGATCTATAACTGAATATATAGAGTGTAATTTTGGTGGCAATAGATCTAGTGGGGGATTGTGACTTCGGGCGATCAAGTCATTACACATTTTAGATATCTTGGGTCTATTGTTCAGAGTGATCGTGAAATAGATGGGAATATTATTAATAGAATTCAAGTTGGATGGTTGAAGTGAAGGAATGCATCAAGCTTGTTGTGTGATAGAAAAATCCCCCTAAAATTTAAGGAAAAATTCTATAAGATGGTGGTGAGACCTGTAATGCTTTATGATGCAAAATATTGGTCATTAAAAGATAAGCATAATATTAAGTTAAGCGTTACAGAGGTGAGGATGTTTAGGTGGACGAGTGGCTTAACTCTTAGAGACATGATACAAAATGAGCATATACATGAAAAGGTTGGAGTAGCTCCAGTGGATTATAAGATTAGAGATAGTCGCTTTAGATGGTTTGGTTACATAAAACGACAACCATCCAATGAACCGGTTAAGAGAGTAGATGTATTAGATTTGATTTATGTTAAGAAAGTTAGAGGTAAACCTAAAAACACTTGGTTAAAAAATATTAGAAATGAACTTTCTTTATTAGATTTAAATAAGAATTTGACTCTTAATTTGACACAATGGAGAAAAATGATTCATGAAGCCAACCCCACATAATGGGATAAAGGCTTGATGTGGTGGTTGTTGTTGTTGCTGCAAAGATGATGATGCTTGTGTGGATGAGTAGCTTTACAATTAGAGACAAAATGTGAAACGAGCATATAGGTGAAAAGGTTGAAATAGCTCTAATCGCAGATAAGATGAGAGAGTTGTCGTAAATGGTTTGGTTAAATAAAATGTTAGCCTTCCGATGACCTTGTTAAGAGAATAAATGTATTAGATCCGGCCTATGTTATGAAAGGCAAAGGTAGACCTAAAAAGTCTTGTTTAGCAAGTATTAAAATGACAATTTTTATTAGATTTAAATAAGAATTTGACTCATTATAGGACACAATGGAGAAAAAGGATTAATGCAGTGAACCCCACGTTGTGGAATAAAGGCTTAATGTTGTATTCTAAGGCAGAAAGTGCTTCAAATAATAAAGCATGTAGCATGTAGCATGCAACATGCAATAAATGCCTTACTCCCCATCACTTCACTATTAATATTCAAAAAAATAGTAAAAATAATCATGTAAAACCCCTTAAATTCCACTTGTCTCCAAGAAACAAAAGGATGGTGGGAGCCTACGCCCTACGAGATCCAATCCTAACTAGAAAATTATTTTGTATATAAGAGAGAGAGAGGTGTGTGAGTATGATTTTACCCGCATCTCTTTTTTTGATGAAAATGAAAGAATAAGAATGAGGTTAGAAGTGTGAAGGACCTACACTAATCTATTATTAAGAAAGTGGCCTTATTAATTCTGCCAAAAAAGGAAACTAAATCATTTTACTTATTTAAAAATCTAAAAATAATGTAAAAGGAGCTTGAGATATCTAAAGGTGAAGTTCTAAATTTAAAGGGACTCAATCTTGCCAATCATTACCATGCCCCAACTTCCGTATCCTATATTTGATTTACCCTAAAAGAAAGGGTTATTCAGCAAACTTATCAACCTGACCTACTAATGAGAAAATTCAACTTTTAGCACGTGAAATTTCAAGTAGTGCACAATAAAATAATACAACATAATGCTAGAAAAGTGTACAGATACTTGACAGTTTTCCTAGATCCAATAATCAATAGGATAACCACATACCTTATTATCAGCATCAGTTGCTTCTTGTAACTTCGAGTTGAGCGCTTTCTGTTCCTCTTCACTAAGCTGGTTCAACATGTTCTGCTCCAACACTGGCACTTTTGTTTTTGGTTGCACTGGCGACACTACATCATCAGGCTGAGAAGGGATTGGAGTCCTTGTGGAAGACTCCACCCTAGTGGGAGGCACAACAGAAAGAGAGCCCGGCATTGGCTGTTGAGATAAAGCTGAGAGACAAATAAATCAATAGCATGTAAATGAAATGCCAATCAATATGTAGGCATAGAAGCATCATCAAAATAGGAAAAAAAAATGTTCCTAATCCAAGAAAACAAAGCAAGATTTAATATTTAAAAAATACCAATGGTGAGTACAAGAACTACCAGGCCTTGGCTGCCAAGCTGACGCACCATATGCAGATGATGGCTGCCCTGTTGCAAGTATTAAAGTTTGATCGAACTTTACACTATTAGGAAGGACAGAAGGAAGAGGACGGCCTTCTCTGTAGCGCTCCATCAAGTAAACAGCAACACAAAACTCCCTCAATGAAAGCATGCTATCACTATCCTGGTCTGATAAGTCCCACACTTGCCTCAAGATCTCTGGCATCATTGAAAAAAGAAAGAAATGAAATATCATTATACATAAATAGCATAAGCCAATAATCTAAAAAAAATAAGGTTTGATTCCAGCTTCATCCTAATACAATTTTTAATTTTTAGAAAGCAGTTCAAGGGGGGTCAAAGAGTTTCTGCATAATGCAAATATGTATTATGAATTAATTAAAGTCAACCTCTAGGTAGTCTCCAACTCAAGAACAGGTTTCTAGCCTCTACACCAGTAATTTTACCATCCCTGTCCTTGTCAACTTCCAAAAAAACTTTAGTATACTTCCGAATGTCAGACTGAGTAATTTTCGGCCATGGAACTTCATTTTGAGTGGAAACACTGCTATCAGGGCCACTTGGAACACTGTGAGCAGGCAATGCCAAATTGTTTTGTATTGTCTCTGGCTGATTCTGTTTAATAGGGGGTTGAGTCCTCTGAAACTGATTTGCAACTGGAGGAAGGCCTGGCATGACCTGAATATTAACATGCTGACTTGGATTTGCAGCATTTTTAGGTGCTACAGGGGCCGAATTAGATGAGTTGAAGAAACTGTTTGCAGACGAGATAGGTATGGAAGCATCCTGCTTAATCTGGGCTGCTGAAAATACGTCGCCACCAAATATTGAATTGGAAGAAAAACCATTTCCGGAAACACCCAAAACGTTTGAATCCTTGGAAGTAGTTTGGAAGGAGGCTGACACTGGATCAAGAGGCCTTGAAGTGATTGGGGAAGAGTGTACATGTTGGATTTGCGGTTTAGAAGTTGCATCCAGATTTGAATGAACTATACCAAAACCATCTTTATCTGCAATGGACGCATGGTTAGGAACTTGAGAATTAACAGCTCCTTGTGACCCGCTACTCCTACCAGCAATCCCGTCAGTAGATAAAGATAGATTTATTGCAGTACTCGCAGCATTGAGTCCTTGACTAAACCCCTGCACTGGATGTGATGCTGCAACTTGTGAAGCTTGAGGCGGCCTCGAAACATTGCTCTGTGTAGCAGGGGAACCCTGGTAGTTTAAACCTGTGGCTATGGGCATCTGTTGTCCAGTGAGACCAGTGTTTTGAGAAGGATTTGGCCTAATGAAACCAGCCTGCGCAGGCTGCAATAACATGTTATTTGCTTGGGGTGTGGAAGTGAATGTGGAATTCAGCTGAGGAGGAGGCCTCATAAAGCTAGCCTGAGGAGGCTGTTGTATCATGCTATTTGCATGGGGTGAGGATGTAGCCATAGAATTCATCTGAGAAGCATGAGGCCTCATAAATCCTGACTGAGAAGATTGAGGCAATGGTGCAGCAGTCATTTGAGAAGTAGGCAGTCGCACAAAACCTGTTGAAGCAGGCTGTGGCAATATGTTATTTGTTTGAGGTGCAGAAAAAGCCATGGAATTTATCTGAGAACCAGGTGGCCTTATAAAACCAGTCTGAGTAGGCTGCACTAACATTTGATTTGCTTGGGGTGCAGAAGTAGCCACGCTATTCATCTGTCCTGCAGAACCAGGAGCAGGATTTATCTTTGGCGCTGGAATTTTAGCTGCAGCTGGACCATATAATGCTGCCTTCACAATATCTGCTGTAAGTTGTCGCCCACTTTGAGCAACTGTCACAAGTCTTAACGCATTGTGGAACTCCAAACGCCCCAAAGAACTGTTTCCACCAGCAGCATAGGACCATACCTGAAGCCACTCAAATGTTACTAAAGAAAACAAGAAATCTTGAGAAATGAAAAAAGTTCCAAGTTCAATCAGACATTGATTATTCGGATTACTCGATGAATTTTCAGGAAATGGTTCCTAATCCCCACTTTAAATGTACCTAATTCGTTGCTCTTATACGAAGCTCTATAATTAATAATGAAACAGATCTAAAAGCATTCAACTCAACAAATAGCAACATCACAGATCCAAACGAAAATCCACCTATAAGCATTCCCCCAATATCAACAAATAGCAGACATTGATTATTCGGATTACTCAATGAATTTTCAGGAAATGGTTCCTAATCCCCACTTTAAATGTACCTAATTCGTTGCTCTTATACGAAGCTCTATAATTAATAATGAAACAGATCTAAAAGCATTCAACTCAACAAATAGCAACATCACAGATCCAAACGAAAATCCACCTATAAGCATTCCCCCAATATCAACATTCAATCAAACAAACATATATGATAAATTCCAAAATTGAAGAAAATAAACCTAGGAAATATACGAAATGACAGTAAAGACGAGGTACAGAACTAGAGCAAGGGTTTCTTTGGGTAAGTTGGATCCCTGGAAGAAAGCGACCGCCTCTGCTCCGCTGATCCTTCCATCCTGGTCCACATCAGCTCTCCTGAAGTAGGCATCGAAGGCGTCCGCGTTTGGAACCTGGCCCTGTTCCGCCGCCATACAAATTTAAAGATCGGTAGTCGAGAACACCAGAAAACCCGCCCGTCGGCGGTCGGAAGGAAGCAGAACACGTTTACAGTGTTAGGCGTTCGGCCGAGATCCTGACTTGGTCGAAACGAATTTTTAGTAACTTCCAAGCAAGATTCACAGCTGGATACGAGAAATGGAAGAGGCCTTTCCCCGTGCGAGGCTGAGGATCCGATCGCCAGTTATGCAACGGAAGATGGCCGCCGAGAGGCTACTCAGTGCCGATTTTCGAAGCTACCAATGATTTCCTCTTCGTCGATCGATAGCTGCAGCAAGGAGAAGGAGAAGCGGAAGATTGGAAGATGAAGAGATTTGGGACTTCGGGTTGGAAATTTGTGAAGAAACACTCTATTAATCCATAATTTCATGACTAATAAATCTATTAATTCATATCTATACTACTATATAAAAGTGGCTTGGGATTCCACCCATAGCAAATCTTGACCGTTCATTTATAAATTTTAAATTAATCCACAACGTTCATATATGACTATTCAAATTCTATAATTTATCACTTCCTATAAAACATATATTTATTCATTTATTTACTGCCACAATTAATTCTAATACAAACTAATTAATGTCCATTTGTACGTGTTAATTTCTTTTAAATAAACAAAATAAAGCCCTCGTCGGTTACCTATTATATCGCTCCGTTTCGGCTTGGCCTTTGACATTCCGCCTTCTTCTCCGGTAGAATCACCAATTGCCAATTAATGCGCGTTTATATGTTCAAATTTCATTTAAACAAATTAATGCCCACTTAAGCCTCAGTTATCTATTATTCACGATTTGCTCGGTCTTGATTCTTCGGCTTGACCTTCAATCTTCTTCTTCGGTGGCTTATCCAATTATTTCAGCCTATTCAACTTCTATAACGGTTCCTCTTCACGACATCTTAAATTTCCAACCATTCTCCATCCTGAGCTTGGCGGAAAAGTTCGTTCCCCTACATTACTTTTATCACTCTCAGCACTGCCCCAACACTTTTCTTCTCACATTTTGAAAGGATTTTGTAAACTTTTTTCTCTCTCTCATTTCCGTCACCCTATAATTTGAAAGGATTTGACCAACGACATATTGCTTTATTCAGCACATCATTGGTTCACGCCGCGGCCTCTTCGTCACTCCTTTTCTCCGCCTCTCGGCCCTCTCGCCAAAATCCCTTCAGCCATCAATAGCAGCATAATCATAAACCACAACCCCAAAAGGCGGAGAAGAAGGCAGGGTTCTCCGTGCTGCATGCACTCTAACACATTGTAAGTTAATTTCACTTCTGATTTATGTCACATTTGGGTAGTTTTTTGGTTGAATGGATTGTCTTTATGGTTTTGCGAATATTTAAGACTGAAATGGAGCGATTCGGCTTTGATTTCGGGGGCGAGATATACCAGCGTCTCGCCGTCTATTGTGCTCTTTCCGACGCAAGGATTCAAACTCGTCAAGGTGAAAATGTTTTTTTTCTTAATTATTTTTTTTAAATTTTTTACTTACTGTTATCTGCAGCACATTTTTTCACAACCACATTTAAATTTAGCAAAGTATCTTGTGAACTGGTTGTGCTGCTGGTGCTGTCTCTTTCGTATTCTGGCACGTCTGCGCCTATGTGAGCAGTGAGGCTGAATCAGTGGCAGCTTCTATATCTATCATCCTGATATCTTGGTCATCCCTCCATGTTAATTACTTGAATGGGATGCTTGCGATGCACTAATGCACATCCTTGTTGGAGATTGATGGTTGATTACATGAGCACCAATATGATTTATTTTTAGGTGCTGTTTGGTTAGAAGTAGGATTAAATGCTACAAATACAGATTTATTACACATTGAATGGATTAAAACCTAAAAAACAGGTTGACATGACAATTGTAAAATCTCACTCTCTCTTGATATATTGTTTGGTTTTTTTTTTTAATTCAGTATGTAGGATTTGTAAGATAAATTCTGAAATGTGTTAAATTCTATGAATGACATGGTTTGACAAATATGGAGCTCTACGACTAACAAGGCTACAAAGAGATTTATCAAAATATGGGATTTAATGTTACAGAAAATTTGTATGGTTGCCTGGTAGAGTTTAAATAAAGTCTTGTTTAATAAGATACCAAACAACTACTAAGAGATCGAATAATTATCACTGTGAGCCGTGACGGGCGCTATGATTGGAATGGATTCTATTTATATAACAAATCGAAGTGACATAAAATAAGAACTGTAAAACTTATGGCTTCGATTTGTGATGGGTGCTATGATTTGCTTGCTTAATTCACATTCAAATTTTTTAGAGGTGCATCTCCCAATTATTTTAATCTTGAAATTGACATTCTAGCTTGCTTTAGACATGACTTACTAAGAAATTATTACTATTTTCTTTCTTCTTACCTCTACTTCCAAAACATATGGCATTGTATTGTTTAATATAATCATTAGATTAATCATTCATTGGTTTAGATATTGGTAGATAGACTATTAAATGAAAAATGTATTGGTAGATACGCTGCTAAATCAAAAATATTTGTGAAAAAAAATATATTTAAAGTTGCATATTATTTTAACAATACAATTCTAATTTTATCTTATTATTGACATGAATAGAAAGTCAATGTTATTATCACAAAGAAAAATTGGCTAAACTCAATTAATTTATTTGAAATTGACTTTCAATATAAGTCACACTAAATAATCATTGTATAAAAACATAAAAATCATGATTTTTATGCCATAAAATTTTAATCATTCAAATTCAAACATATCGTTCGGTTTGATGCAAAATCATAATCAACAAAATAACAGCCCAAGCATACAAACAATCGAAAATTAGGAATGACAATTGATTTGAGGCTGCTTTGTTTTCTAGACTTGGGAAGATAAAATATGATAAATTGTTTTGATCTGACTTGGATGGAAAGAGGAAATATGAAACGGTGAAGATAAGGTGTGTTGATGCCTTGATGATGAGATTTAATTTTGATAATTCAAAATTATTAATTAATATTAGATTAATTATAAACTGAAATGATAATATTTTACATTAGATTAGAAATAATTGAATCATAAATAAATTCTTTATAAAAATCCCTTTTTTCTAAAAAATATTTTTTCTGATTAATTGTTACAATAATTGAAAATCATATAACATTTACTATTTAACAATTAATTAAATTTTAATTAAAAGAATTGTTTTTTATTCAAATATGTAAACACAATTTATTTTTCTCTCTAAAAAATTTAAAC